>NC_133480.1:5463931-5523931 GCF_025370935.1 Choristoneura fumiferana
AAGCCATGAGGATTGAAAACAGCCAACCGGCCAAATGCGAGACGGACTCTTGCACCGAGAGCTCCGTACTAATTTATAGGTATCTATAAATCCAGTATAAGTCGCGCACTGCTTAAAGCATATTGTATAAATGTGTGAGGTCATTTTAAGTTGGTAGACGGACAGAAATAAAAAAAATACGATTTTAGACTTGTTACCTATTGCTATGCAAAATTTCAAGATTCTGATATTGGCACTATTCTGGACCCAAGTACTTTGCGGATAGCAATTTCCCTGAGACTTGGGGCCAGAATATGCATTCCTCATATCTGCGCGTGTGGCAAAAACGTCGATCAACTAGGACGACATGGTCTTTCGTGTGCTAGAAGCGCCGGCCGTATGTACCGTCATGGCACCATAAATGACATAGTACGTCGGTCGCTTGCCACCGCGTCAGTGCCTTCGGCTTTAGAGCCGGCTGGCATGGCAAGGGACGATGGCAAGCGTCCAGACGGCGTCACCCTGGTGCCGTGGAAGCTCGGTAGGGCCCTGGTGTGGGACGCTACATGCGTTGATACTTTCGCTCTGTCCCACATCCAGGCAACTAGCTCACGAGCCGGCGCTGCGGCTGATCAGGCCCAACTCCTCAAGCGCCGCAAGTACTCCTCTTTATTAAAAGATTACGAGTTTGCGGCGCTTGCTGTTGAGACTCTAGGGCCTTGGTCAGCCGATATGAAGTGTTTCATAAAGGCCCTTTCTTCCCGGTTGATCGATACCTCTGGGGACCCAAGAGCTGGTACGTATTTATCCCAGCGGATCGCACTTGCGGTCCAAAGGGGTAATGCGGCCAGCATCATGGGAACTCTGCCACAGGCAGATCTTTTGGACGGGGTTTTCTTTTTATAATTTTTATTTCATAGTAACATATTAGATATACTTAGTTAAGGTTTCTTAGGTAAGTTTTCTTTGTCTTCTTCTTATTAGTATTATTTTATTTAATTCAATATATATAATATTAAAGATTCTAGGATAAATGGAATTATACTGTAGGTTTATTAAAAACTAGCTGTTGCCCGCGGCTTCGCCCCGTTGTTTTTTTTCTGTATTTTCTTCCATAAAAACCTACTCCTGACAGTAATGAACACAACAAAAAAATAATTAGCGAGATCGGACCAGTCGTTCCCGAGTTTTGCGCTTAGCAACACATTTTACGATTCATTTTTATTTATATATAATATAATAATATAATAATATAATATATTATACAATCGCACATAGATCCTTCTTTTTTTGAAGTCGGTCTTTTGCATAAGACGCTTCACTATCTCTATTAGTCGCTTTCCTAGTGCATACATTACCTGCAAAAGTCCTTGAGTGGCGGCCACGGATTGGAAGACGAAACGTAGGCACGCCTCCGAATAGATGGACTGACGACCTCTTGCTGAGAGTTCTGGGCAACCGGTGGATGGAAGTGACGAGTCATTTATTGTGGCGCTCTGGAGGGGAGGCCTTTGTTCAGCAGTTGATGTTAATGTCTTCCAGCTGATGATAATGATGATGATAATACATAACTACATAGAATGAAATCTTTTAAAGAAACCCATAACTTCAGCTAGATGTCGTGTAGTGAATCATCCGACCTGAACACAAGGACGGAACCATGCGCCGTGAAAGGTAGCGAACGAACTCAGTAAAAAACGGTCACATGGCTCACATAGGTCAAATTCAAACGCGGCAGCGGACAATCTTTTTCGTTCTCACTGGCAGAGTCAACAGCATAAATTGACACAACAAAACGTGCACAAATATATCATAGATCCTGGATATCCTGCATGGGTCAAGTTAGCTAGTTAAGGTATCGGGTATGGGCTTCACTTTGCAATTGCACTACACATTGGAAGGCAGAGAAGTGAGTTTATATTTATTTTTACAAGCTGTTATTTATACTGTCTTATTTCAGCTGTTATTAATAATTAGTAGCACAGACACAGCGGAGCGTGAAAAAATATCTGACACGTCCTTCTGACCTTAGAAATAGAGTCGTATCAGACACTTTATGCACGTTTTCTTCTGGTGACTGTACCAATAAACGTATGTGAAAACAAAATCGTTTACACAAGTGTGAAAAACGTCCATTATCATGACTCAAGTGGTTATGGTCAAGTGCAAAAATATGTATCTATTCGAATCATTCAAAATTATGTTACGTACCACGGCCTTATTAGGTACGTCGGAATAAGAATCTGTGTATATTTTTGAAGTGTTAGTTAAGTCCGTGTTTTTTCACTCGACTGTACTTCGGCAGAGAAAGCGCGCATTGCCTGCTCGTGTCATAACTATTCTTTGTTTTAAACTGACAATAATTAAAATACTAAGAAAAAATATGGAATTTCTTGAGACCGTTTGTTCAATGTTCTGAGTTATTTTCATTGTTTATTGTGTTCAGTTCAACTACGTTAGACCTTCACTCATAAAGCATCAGTATGTGCTAGGCTGTGGTTTGACAAACATGTGCTGTCCGACCAAGTTTGCAACTTAGGTGACACAGTGAACCTACTTGTACCTACACCATCTGGTACTTCCTTCATCTTCATTCTCATCAGTCAAACGATGTCTTCTACTGGGCGTAGGCCCTCAAAGATTATCACAATGACCGGCCGAGCGCCGCTCGTATCCAGCGGACTCCAGCAACTTACACCAAGTCCTCAGTACACTTTGTGTAGGGTCTATCTACGCCTCGTCTTCCGGTATGTGGTTACTACTTAAGAACTAGACTCTAATAGTCATCAGTTCCTCCAATAAAGTTCCCGCCCTATGCCGCTTCATTATGCGGATCAGTCTGCGGCATGGGGTAACCCCTAGGTAGGAGGCGCTGCTACCTACCTTGCTGCTCATGTGGGAGGGTAGGGGGAGGGGGGTAGTGGACATATGTGGTTGCTACAGCCAGCTACCAATTAAGGTACCGCGGCCTACCCTGGAAGAATCGACCTTTAACTAGTTTAATATTTTTTATGTTTTGTTTCCGGAATCTGGAAATCCGGGATTTTATTATTACTGGTTGAATCTAGCCCTTTCAGCCCTTTCCATTGCTCTTTGAATCCTTATTCCCATCTGGAATTATACTAAGTTGAAACAATTGCCTGACCATTGGTTCGTGTATTTGTTTTTCTTACATTTTGTTGTAACTTTTGTAAAAGTATTCTTTCTTGTAAAGCTTATTGTGAGGGACCACATTTCAAAGCAATAAATAACATACACTGGTTGAAGATTATCTAAAGACACTGTAGGATATTCGACGAAAAAATAATAAGTAACATCGCGATGCCGATTGCCTCCCGAACGAGACAAATCTTGCTCTTAAGAATATTTATATATAAAGTATCAATTGGATTTTTATACATATTTTTGAAAGTCTACAATTACTTTTTATTTATTTTTGAACCCAACTTTACAGTGTATCTAAAACTCTTTTAACTCAGGCATTCTCTCGCTTCTAACTTGAACCACAGATAGAGGCCCCAAGGTCTACAAGCAATGTCAATGCAGAAACACAATTTTCTTCGCAAAAAATAGAACACAACCCGAAAAGGGAGCAAATATTGTGTTCAAATATTGGGACGCGTAATGTAATACAATTTGAGAAGAAAATTAATTCCTTCGGAAAATACTCAGAATCTTGAATTGAGATTTTTACTCATTTGTTGAGCTGTCATTTCAGAGAGCACTTTTGTCGAGAGTTACCTTTGAGTTTATCAACAACCTATGTATTTTTTTTAAGATTTTAACTAAAAAACAGAGATTTCCGGGAATCCGAAAAACAAGATTTTGCGACTTCAAATCCATGAGCATTCAAAATTAAACTAAATATCGGCTGTGTGAAATTAATGCGGGATCTCTACTCTTTGCTGGACATACCGTATTTTTGTCCGAATCATCGTTTATCATAGTTTTTTTCCACTGAAACCTTATTGTTTTCTGAAATTTTTAAATGGTGACCCTATAGAAAACTATAAGTTAGGTTAAGTTTGTTTTATAACAATTCTGAACAATTATTGGATTCGGAGAAAAAGAGTTATGACAAACGATCGTTCTGACAAACATTACATTCGGACTTCCAATAAGTATGGGAACCGATATGGACCCATTCACATCAGCCCTTATGTAGCTCGAGTCGAGATGTGGTTATTGTAATTTATTTATTTGTCCAGATCCAGGATGCACGCGGCAGCTTCGTTCTCCCAACGATGGGCCCGCGACAACCTGACACGAGCAGCTTCTGACGACGAGCTGGCAACCTTGAACCTGTTCCTCTCGACCTGCAACGGAGATGAGAGCGAGGCTTCAAGGAGAGCCCGGCGGTACTATGCGGCCAGGGGGCCTGGTGGGCTCACGCATCTGTGGCACAAGCGGCATCCTGATGACGAGGATATTTTATCCAGCTGTCAAGATGCGTAAGTATTGTATTGTGTTGTTTTGTATTATATTATATTATTATATTATATGATATTATTATTATATTGTATAACTTTTTATTGTACACTATGCCTGTAGAATTCGTTTTTCTCTAACCTGCGGGAACTATCTAATTTTCCGGCATGAAAACTATCCTAAGTCCTTCACACGAGACTCAAATTATCTTTACATATATCGAATTTTGTCTAAATCGGTTCGGCGGTTTAGACGTTAAAAAGTACCAAACAAACAGACTAACAAACTTTCTCATTTACGATATTGGTGTGATACTAAACACATGAAAATAACAGTTTACAAGAGAAAAATATGTACAAAGGCGAAAAAGAAAAAGGCAAATTTAGTCTTAACATGGAAACTTTTTTTTTGCACGGGACACGACACTAAAATTGACCTAGTCTAAAAGTAAGCAATGCTTGTGTTATGGGTACTAGTACTAAGTACTACATAAGCAAAGAATACTCATACTTTAGTATACCTATATGTATATCAGTGGCGCTGTGTCTTTGATTCCCATCGCATTTGTAATATTGATTAAGGGCGTTTATACCTGCTGAGCTGGCAACGTTACATTTTTGTTAGTTTTCTCGATTATTCCATAAAAATTGGACGAAAATAAAAAATGTGGTCTGTTCGAACTGTTCTTAATATATATTAATGTGTCTACTGTCATAATTATTCGTGATAGACTTTTATTTTATACTATATACTTAAACATATTATACTTAAACATTTGTTCGTTTTTAAAGAATATAAAAGTCTATCACTAATAATTATTGGAGTAGACACATTAACTTATATATTAAGAAGAGTTATATCAGATCACATTTTTAATTTTCATTACATTTTTATGGAATAATCGAGCAAAACTAACAAAAATGCAATGTTGCCATCTCAGGTTGCAGGTTGCAGGTATAAACGCTCTTAAGCCCCACAACATTACAAAATTCGTACTAAACATCTCATCATCCCATCATCCCAGCCTATATACGTCCCACTGCTGGGCACAGGCCTCCTCTCAGAACAAGAGGGCTTGGGCCATAGTTCCCACGCGGGCCCAGTGCGGATTGGGAACTTCACACGCACCATTGAATTGCTTCGCAGGTTTGTGCAGGTTTCCTCACGATGTTTTCCTTCACCTTCACTAAACATCTGGCACCGTTTAATAGAAGTTTTGATCTACTAGCGCGTAAATAGAATGCAATAATTTCTCTTTTAAGTCATAGTAATGCGCTGTACCAAAATAGTGTTCAATTCCATCCATTAACTTCCACTTGAATATAAATTCGCATGAAATCCAAGATGGCTGCTCGCCCAAAGCGCTGCAACATCGAAGACAAGTGCTCTATGGTCCGCTTTTGAAATATGGCCAGCATTTTCCGCTATGAATTTCCCAGTACCTACTTTATTGTGCAATGCAGGGTGGCCATGCTTTAAATTTACGAGTTCGTATTTTCAAAATTAGGACAAAATTTTAGATGGAGTAAAAACAACGAAAATCATGAATCATTTCCGAAAATGAAAAAAAAAACCGGCCAAGAGCATGTCGGACACGCCCAAGATAGGGTTCCGTAGCCATTACGAAAAAAATCAAGTAATATTATGTGCGTTATAACACAAATTAAAACACTACAGTCTTAAAATCTATTACCAGAAAAAGAGCGTATCTTCGCGGCACTTACGTCCTTTTGTTGAGAAGCGCAGTTTTTCGGCAATAACTCAAAAATGGTATATCCGATCATGTTGAAACTAATTTTAGTTGAAAGTATTTATTAAGCATTAAGCGTTACCTTTCCATATTTTTTGCATATTTTTTGGACAAACGGTTTACAAGATAGAGGGGGGGGACACAATTATACACACAGGAATAGGCATGGATGTGTATATTTCAGTGATTCAGTATGTGTATCTATTTTATCAGCCAATAAACCATTCTTATTCTTATTCTAAAGTACTTTACTTACTGGCTATAATGTGTTATGGAGATAATTTTACTTTTCTTTAGCTTTTATCTCAGAAAATTGTAAATTCTCGCGGGATAGCGATAAAAGAATAGATAATAGATAATTTATTGAATCAGGCGTTACTTTGCGGAGGTCCATATCAATGAACTAAAATAATTTCCTTGCTCACCCGCGACCTTACGATAGCTAAGCTTATGCAAAATATGCGTGTTCATGCAGTTCCTCCACCTCCACACTGTAAGAACACACACAAATCACACAAACCCATCTATCACCACCACCACACTACACTGACGCGTTTCGAACTCAAACAGAGCTCATCTTCAGAGTGACACAACCGTACACCATGCTACCAGTTGTTAGGTCTAACGCGGGTGAGCAAGGAAATTATTTTAGTTCATAGATAATAGATAGATATAGGTAGTCATCAATAAATATAGATTTTGTTTTTTTAACAGATTTAGTACTTAAAACCCAGACGTGGCTCACCAGCTTTGTTATTTCGGGTATTATTTCAACATTCCTAAAATTTATTTATTTATTGTTTTATTATTTATTCAAAAAACAATTTGTGCTTTAAAAAGTACATTCGGCCGTTATTCTTAGTACTAAATTGTTCTTTATAAAGTACACAAGGACTCACGAGAATAAGGTGACGATGAGTTTTGAAATAATGGACTTCTTTAAAATTTGCCAAGCTTTTTATCCGTAAATAACTGTCTAAATTGTGGTCCCTGCATCTCTCAAAACAGCAATATGGCTGTTCCCGCACCAAGCATCCGTCTGGATTCAAATCAAATCGCGTATCTACAAGCATCGAAAGATATTGGTACAATATCGCTTTAGCGTGCTTATTTATACTGCACTAGTGTTCACCCGCGACTTCGCATCCGTAAATCATTAGTTACAATTGAAATTCCGGGATTTTAACATAATTCCCGTGGGAATTCCCGAAAAGTACTAATTACTTTGTGGTTTTCATTGACGTTGCATTAAAAACAACCATCCCAACTATAGCTATATCCCTGTCTCCTGGGAATATCGGGATAAAAAGTAGTCTAGATGTGTTATTCCAGATGTCCAACTATCTACATACCAAATATCATCCAAATCCCTCCAGCCGTTGTAGCATGAAGGAGTAACACCACACACCCACACACACACACACACACACACACACACACACACACACACACACACACACACACACACACACACACACACACACACACACACACAAACTTTTGCATTTATTCATATGGACCACCGCAAAGTAATGCCTGATTCAATAAATTAGATATGGTGTTTTTTCTCAGCTACATAGTGTCACTCCGAGCCCGCAGCGTAGGCGGTCGCCGGATGACACTGGTGCGGCTGCCAGCGCCGACAGCGATGGACAGGCCACTCTCAGCCAGGGCTCTGCTGGCGAGGTGGCTCATGATCTTAGATATACGGTGAGTACCTTATAACTTACTAGAGTTTACACGCGGCTTTGCACGCGTAAACTATTCAATCAGGTATCTTCATTGAGGTTGTGTTAAGAACGACTGTACAAAATTTCATGACTAAACCCAGCGGTTTAAATTTTAAGATTTCATTTCTATCGATCTGGATACCAGAATGTCACTACCAGACTATTGTATTATCACGCAAGTTAAATAAGTATACCAAATTTCAAGTCATTCCAACTAATGAAAGTTGGCCGAATTTAACTTGCAAGATTTGATTACAGACAGACGGACGGAAGACAACGGAACATGTGAAACTAAATAAAAGCTTGTAAAACTATAAGAAAGTTGCGCAGAAATTTATTTAGGAAACTTAAGGAAACTTAATTACTATAAGTATATAGTTTTCTAATTTAATTTTAGCGCGTTAAATTACAACCGCTAGGATTAGACATGAAAATTCTTTTTAACCGATTTCAAAAAAGGAGGACGTTTTATGTTCCACTCTTTTTTTATGCAACGTTAGTGAAATGCACTATGTAGTTTTTGCATAATACCGGAATTTCTATTGATTTGCTAAACCACAGATAATGGCTAGTTTAGAAAATATTGTTCCAATATTATTTTAACCTACGCTTTTCTTTTTTATAATTTTTTTATAGTTAAATGTTATAAAGATAAATCATATTTAAGTATTATTTTTTTATAAAAAGAAGTCTACAATAAAGAGTTTATACACATATAAAAACAAAAAGAACTAACCTATAAAAAATATGAAAATAACTCCCCGTCTAAAAGATCTGCCTTTTATAAAATTGTATACTTACCTATTTACAACGATTGTCATTGCATTGTCAAGCGTGCGAAATATCAGGCAGGATTCGATTTGTAGCATTCGAACATGGCGGATGTAGACGATATCTAATTTTGGTATTTCTGCTTCTTTGGCTAGTTGAAGTATAATTTTGATAGTGTTTTATGCGGCGATTAACCTTAACAGTGAACAGTGATCATAAAATTCTATATTGCTCTCGTGTCTGACATTTTTTAATGCGCAAGTGGTCTCCGCGTGGTTTCTGGAATTTTGCTATCAAGTTGCAAAAACTACAATCACCGTACAACATGCATAAGAAGAATATATTTATCTTTAATTTAACTGACATTGGCCCAAGCCTTATGGCCGCCATTAAGAGGAATAAATAAATATCAGGCAAAACAATTTGAAGGCCGTCGGAACTCGCTCGAACAAATTTCTCGTTCTGACATTGTCGTTGAAAATTTATTATTGTATCTTGAATTTTCAATAACTTCGAAGAATAACATTTAAGAGAACAAAAGCCGCAATAACCCCTTTTGTTGTCTCTCACAGACTGTTTACTCTCCCGTCTCAGCAATTACAAAATAACAATCAAACAATAAGATACTTATTCTATGGTCTTTATTACTATATTTTTTGACGTGTTTGTCGAAAATAGTGTTATTATTTAATATTGCTTGTGATTCCGTCTGTAAAAAAATCGTTTATCCTGTAAAATATTCCGCAGAAAAAACGCAATTTTCCGAGATATCATACTCGTATTTTATTTAAATCGGTGCATCTGTTTAAGCGTGAAGAAATAACAGATAGAGTTTCTTTCACATTTATAATATAAGTAAATGAAGATTTAAATAGTTGAAGACAGGAAACGTAGGCAAACATTAAGGCTCGAGCCATCTCGTTCTGAGAGGAGGCCTGTGTCCTGCAATGTCGGGATGATGACGATGAATGATGATTCTCGAATTCACCGACCAAAATCAGGAGTAGGTAGACCTAATCTCCTTAATAAAAGTTAATTAAAATCCTTTACTTATGTTCCATCCAGGTTAAAAGAAGACCCAACTCCTGGAGAGGAAGTGGTGTTCATAGATGTAAGCGACCTACAACCAGCACATATCAAGAACCACTTCAAAGGCAGCTACTGGAAAGATTTCGTACACTGCATGAAGGTTAGAGCAAATTATATATCGGATAGTTCCGGGATTTTGCAAAAATGTCCACAGTAATTCCCATAAATTGCGTAGTAAATTTCATTAAAGTTCTACGAAAATGCCCGTGAAAATTTCGTCACTCTAATAATCCCAGTGATTGAAACTTGAAACATCCAGATCCCTTGGGAATACCTACCGGGAGAAAAATAGACTATGTGTTATACAATTATACACGTTCAGCTATACCTACATACTAAATTTCTTCCAAACGTTTATTCTGCGAGTAGACTGCAACGGGCTCTTTAACTCACTTTATTATTCACTTTTTTATTCTAAGTATCAGCGCTTTCGAAAAGACCATCATGGGCAAGGACAATGCGCCGCAAGTAGCTTAGCAAAAAAAATTTATATAACTTCTCCTACTCTTAAAATGTTACTCTTCTCTGCATATCGAGACTAAAGCTGTTCATAAATCTGTAGGGATTGAAGTATTTTTTTTTAGCTTGCGTTGGAAGCCCCGAAACAAGCAAACGCGGTGTTTGTGAATGAAGGAGAAGACAATTTTTAGAGCGTGGATATAACCTCAAAATGACTACTCTGCAAAAATATTAGAAAACCCGATTTAATTTCGTAAAACACAATTAATGATTACGAATATGAATCTATTCAATAGCATGCATAGTTCCATTATTAGTATTAAAATATTTTTCAATTATTAAACTGTTGGCTAAATATGCAAGCTTGCAGTCACTTTACAAAAAAAAAATCAAAGAAGAAAAAACCGCGTACTATTTTTTTTCTATTTGTATTTTGAACAGATGTCCATTAGTCGTAGTGAGCATACATTTTTAAAAAAGAATATTGTAATTTTGAACAGAACGTCGTTATTTTTCCTCGCATTCAAAGTGAAAAGTAGAGTTTTTAACGCGAGACTAAACTACTATTGCGGCACAATAATTATTTTACAATTATTTCAATTATTAAAGCTAGTAAAACAAAGTTAATTAGACATATGAAGTGAAGGTTTAAAATTACATGCATACTTGCACGCACGTTATAAATTTGGCATTTACAATAGATAGTTGGATTTCGGCTTAAGGAAAACACACTTGAAATCACAATCCTCTTCACCATATTTTCTTTCTGTCACACAGTATAAAACGGTGGGCCACTACGAAATTCGACACTCGAAGTTCGTATCATTGGTACCGTCCCTCTCACTCTCGTACTTAATAATATAAGCGTCAAAGGGACGGCAAGATACGCAGTTCTAATTTTGCGCTTCGTAGTATAGCTTGGGGTGGAAGCTCTGATGTTCGCGATCGCATTCACCATCTTTTTCTACCCTCACCTTATATCGTGTGACAGAAAGAAGTGGCGAAAACGATTGTGATTTCAAGTGTGTTAGACAATAAGGCCTTTAGTCTAGTATTGTTCTTCTACGCAGCCGAAGCTGGTGGCATAAACTAGTTAGAAACACCAAGTATTCCCACGATTTTAGCCCAATTAACAGTCGTCTCCACACGACTTAATATTTCTCGCTCGAATGCCTCGCAATTGTCATGCGCTAGAGAGCGACGTCGTTCGTGCGCGACTCGTGATGGACTCCGTTTTTAAGGTTGCGTACCACAAAAGCCAAGTGCATTAAATAAACTTTACTTAGATAAAAATTTAAAAGAAAAAAAATAAAGGTTTCTAGCCATTACACCGTATCATAACATGACATTAATAGCAACGTGTCGTGTGTGTCAGGCAAAAACACCTCTCACACACTTCACACCTCTCCTTCAGAAAAGTAACTTTTCCTCCCTGTCGAGAGGGAGCAAAGTGCAACTTTTCTGTTCCTGGCTTTTCTAAGTGTTTTATTGCAAATGCCATTTTTTGAAGTTTATAATTTTATTATAAAGCCACGCCATTTTCTATGCTGGTTGTTTTTTAATTATATTCAGATGTTTTTTTCTTCAAATTTCTTAATGCTCGGTGTGAAAAGTTGTATGAGCCACTCGGGAGCAAAATTATTTCATCTTGGGCGTTAACACTTGAATCCCTCATTACGCTCAGGATTCTACTTTAGAATCCCTCGCTACGCTCAGGATTCTATTGTAGAATCCTTCGCTACATGCTGGATTCAATGTACGCCCTCGCCGTAAATACACCATTTTGCTCCCTTGTGACACAAATAACTATTGTATCGAAAAGTATGAGACTATGCCCAATATCGACTGTGTCGAATATGTGTAAATAAATGTTTCTCTCTCTCTCTCTGTCTCTCCCTCTCTCTCAATTTCATATTCAGTAAATAGGACGCAATGGGCATTTTTACACGTCATTTTTTAAACTACCAGGGCTTTCGGAAAGACCATCATTGCCAAGAAGGATGCGCCGCAAGAAACTTGGCAATCATTTTTTTTTTAATAAAATAATTACTAATAAAATACTTAAAAACTACAGTATACAATTAAAGAAAAAAATACAAAATAATAATAATACAGGGATGTATGGGGTCCCTTAGTTACAAAACGTGACTATATCTACAGCACATTTCGTAAGCAACCGTTTACCGCCAAATCTACGTTTGACATTCCGTTTTAAACTCCGTCTGATTTTTGGCTCCAGACTTTTTTTACGTGTTTGAAATTTGCATCCACAGTCAACAGCTAAATAAACTGATAATTTTTACCATTATCATTTCCAGACAGCCTACCCTCTCCGTTTCTCCGAAGTCCACGTGATCAACACCCACCGCCTGAAGACGATGTCTCTCTTGCTACTCCACTTGGGCCTGTACCCCTGGAGGCGTAAGGTAGTCCAGATCCATTCTGGCGACGAACAAATCAACACAGCTATGGGGGTGGACTACTTCCCGCTTGAGGGTCTTCCATACGAATATGGGGGGAAGGCTGGTGCTATGAAAGATTTGAATGGTGAGTTTTGACTTACATATGACGTGAGAGTCTAGTATTAAATTCTTTGTCAATGTTACTACTCATCTCAGCTATCACGAATTGGTGAGTAAAATGAAAGTATCTGTGTGTTACTTACGTGAAGAAGACATACACTTCACACAATATGAACATAATATTAGTCATTTTATTATAAAAAATTCTAACAATTAGTGACATACTTTCGTTCAATCCATTTTTAATCGACTTTTTTTTTATTCGACCGGATGGCAAACTAGCAAGTGGGTCTCCTGATGGTAAAATATCACCACCGCCCATAAACATCTTTCTAAACGACTTTAAACAAGGAGGAGGTTATCAATTCGGTTGTATTTTTTTTATGTTTGTTACCTCAGAACTCCGTCATTTATAAACCAATTTGTTTTTTTTTGTGTTCGTCTAAGAATGTCTTCAATTAGGTCCCATAAGTACCAAATCGGGATCTAATGATTGGATCTTAAGGAAATCGAGGGAACTCTTCAAATATTCTCGAAACGCCTATGGTAATTTCGATATATTTAGGAATAACTCGCGCATTTGATCTTGAAAATCATCATTTGATGAAGTGGAACTGATGATGAAGACCACAGTTGACCATCGGAGTTACAACTCAATAACAAGTATTTCACGGGTTGAATTTTAATTACTTTAACACAGTTGCTGAGCAATTTATGCTCCTCGTAATGTATATGGTAAAACGGGTGATGAAGCACCAAGACTCCTCAATAATGTAGTCTCTGCTTCGGAAAAAGCAATCTTTCGTAAAAGTTGACGAGCAGTTGGTATTAAACTATTGTATCTTAGATTATTTACACTAAAAGCGTGAATAAAATTTATTAAGTTGAAGCCGACTACAAAAAACCATCAAAATAATGACTATAGTTCCACTCCTGCTGGCTCGTGCTGAGGCACTGACCGACTTCAGATTGGTAGAAAATTATTTTGATGGTTTTTTGTAGTCGGTTCAATTTTTTGTTATAAAATTTTTTCGTGTCAGCTCTTGTGAATCGACTTGCAATTTTTGCTACAGTCAACTCATTCTTTAACAATGGTAGCTAGATCGCCATGTAATTCTTATAAATACCTGAAATATGAAATTAAACCACATAGATAACCTGAAAACAAATTTATACCTAAATTTAAATATTTCTAACAATAAGGATAGGCAGCTTCTATCAAGTAGTTTCTGTCAATGAGCTGAGCCATCTCTCGAAGTTAACGGCGATCAAAAAAAAACACGACATGCAGAACTTTACCACCAATTTCTTATTTGCAGACGAATGGACAAAGAAACTGCTCTCAAATTCAAAATGGCTACAATCCCAAGAAAGAAAATACTACGAGACCGTCCTAAAACCTGAAACACAGGTGCGCACACGGCATAAGAGCGCTGTCCGTGTAGGTGGAAGCGTGGGGTCCTATGATATGATCACGCGGACGCACTCCTGTAGATCACTCCACAGGCATGATGACCTTGATGAGGGTACTTATGGGGCATACAGAACGCTTAGGATAAAGAGTGACAAGGACACGCATGTATGATTAGACAGGAAGGCAAGATACTAACTGGTCTAGACGTCGAGAAGACTTACTCGTATGAAGTTGTAGAAGGATAGTGAGTAGTAGAGGGGAGAGGTCGATTGTTTTCTGTCAATATAGTGGTAGTTCTTTGTATTGTAATGTAAATTTTAAGAAATATTTTTACAAAATGTACCTATAAGCAGAGCTTATTGAATCACAACCAACAAACGAACGAAACACACAAATCTACATTTAACAAATATACTACAAATAAAATTAAAATTCCATAAGCATTTAAGTATAATATGTGATTTGACTAAACTGTTTGTGCTACCAAAATATTGTTAGTGTTAAATTAAGTAACTTATAAGGCGGGCCTGCGTGAACCAGGGTTAACTACATAACTCAAAGTTAACAGCTATATGTAGAGTCATGGGTTCTTATTACAGTGTCAATAATGTCTATTTTCGTCAAAATCACGCGTCTTCGTTGATGGCACTATGTATAACCCAGGTTGAATAGTCTCAAAATATATGGAACTGTAACCTCTATTCCAGGGTTACCATGTTATTTTTAACCCTAGACTGCGCAAGCGGCCCTTAATGTGATAGAATCATAAAACAATATTTTTGCTACTACATTCTTGTATTTTATTCTTACCCTATTTTCAGCTTCACGCTCACTTTAATAGTAGGTATTTCGAATGTAGTGAGTAGCCCCATGGTAAGGATCAAGAAGGTGATATACTTTTTTTTTATTAAATGGCTTAATCTGTCCAAGATCTGTTGAGAGACACAGATGAACGATGTCGAGTTTTTTTTTATTAGGTACTCAGGTTGTCAGCAGGCCTACTACGAAACTCGAAACTCGAAGTTCGTGTCATGCGGTCCCTCTGACACTTATACTATTTAATACGAGAGCGAGAGGGACGGTACGACACGAACTTCGAGTTTCGAGTTTCGTAGTAGCCCTGCAGGCGCTGTGCTGTCAAATAAGTAGGGTTAGTTTATTTCAGTAGAGTACGTTTCAAATAACAAGGAAATTTCACTCGTTTCCTGCCAATTATAGAGTTGGCAGCTGCTTAACCCTTTTCCAGGCCATATCGATACGCTACTACCTACATAGTTTTATATTGTTTACTTTTACTTTTGTACCATTATTTCATTCTAGTGATCAAATGAACTTAAAATTAGGTCATATATGCGGGTTAGGTAACAACACGCGTACAGTGGTGAACGAAAATAACAATCAGTGTAGTTAGGAGCTTTTATGTGTCAATTTTTTTTAAATACATAAACAGCCGCTTTCTCAAAACTATTCAATTCCATACAGTCTTATTACTTTTAGCGGTTCGACACATTACAGTGACATTGTTGTAAAAATTAACAAGTTGAAGTGGCATGGGCAGGCCACATGCCACATTGCTCGAGGACAGATAATCGTTGGGGGGAAAAGTTTTAGAGTAGCGTACATGAACCGGAAGACGAAGCGTTGGCAGGCCTCCACCAAGTGGACTGCAGACATCAAGCGAGTTGCAGGTGGATGCAAGTGGCGAGATGTTGTTCATTGTGGCGTTTTAAGGGAGACGCCTTTGTTCAGCAGTAGACGTGTTGTGATGATAATTATGACGACTATTAGCGGTGGTCTCTTAAGAGCGTTTATACCTGCTGAGCTGGCAACGTTGCATTTTTGTTAGTTTTTTTCGATTCTATCATAATAATTTTGTTAAATTGTTAATTTTTAATAAGTTAATGGGTCTACTGAAAAATTTTATTTAATAACCAATGAAATATAAAAGTCTATCACGAATAATTATTGCAGTAGACACATTAACTTATACATGGTGAAATCTAGGACGTAATACAAAATTAGTGTTTTATGCTGTTAATGCTGGGTAATATAATGCATTAACTCTTTTGTTGAAATAAGTCTGAAAATTTTAGTGGTTTTTATTCATGAACAATGTATGGACCGGTAGTTTCATACTTATTTCAACAAAAGAGTTAATGCATTATATTACTCAGCATTAACTGAGCACGAAACACAAATTTTGTATTACGTCCTAAATTACACTCTGTATATTAACAGTTCTATCAGACCACATTTTAAATTTTCATTAAATTATTATGAAATAATCGAGAAAAACTAACAAAAATGCAACGTTGCCAGCTCAGCAGGTATAAACGCTCTTAATAAGTAAGACGTGCGTGGCAATAATACCTTTATCCCTGGATATGCCTCGAAAATCCCGAGAACGTGGGGAGCTAATGAATTGTCCTGTGAGGTAATTTGTCCTTGTCACAAACAACCGGGGTATCCTGGCGTCGGTGATAATTTAGACTATTTGTGTAAGGTAAGCAAAAATATGTTCAGTAGTTTTACGCTAGCTGTTTTTAGGGTTCCGGAGCCAAAATGGCAAAAACGGAACCCTTATAGTTTCGTCATGTCTGTCTGTCTGTCTGTCTGTCCGTCCGCGGCTTTGCTCAGGGACTATCAATGCTAGAAAGCTGTAATTTTGAACGGATATATATTATGTAAAATTAAATATAAAATTTTTAAGGGTACAACCCATAGACGTAAAGTGGGGGTGTTTTTTTTTTCTCATCCAACCCTATAGTGTGGGGTATCGTTGGATAGGTCTTTCAAAACAATTTGGTTTGCTAGGACGATTTTTTGATTCATTGGTTTCTTTGCGAAATATTCAACTTAAAGTGCAAATTTTCATTAAAATCGAGCGTCTCGTCTCTAAAATCTAAACCGGTGGGTGGAAAAATTAAAAAAAAAATCAGGAGGGTAGTAAGTATATCAAACTTTCAAGGAAAACTATAACGGCTAAGTTTTCTTGACAATTATTAGTACTTTTACTCTTGCAGCCTGAGGTATAAAATATACCTAAACTTGGAAGATTTCGTATAAAATACAAAATCCTTAGAAAAATATAACTTAATTTTTTCGTAATGGCTACGGAACCCTATTTTGGGCGTGTCCGACACGCTCTTGGCCGGGTTTTTGTATAGATCTACGATATTGGCCCAATTGCATAACAAATTACTAGCTAATAGTATTGAAATTCACTAATACTAATTGCTTGTAGGTAATTTGTTTTGCAATTGGGCCATTGTCTCTTGAAATTCATCTGATTTTGAAAACAGAATCATCTTGCTGACTTCATATTAAATGACATTATAATTGCTAACTGATTTTGATAAAAAAGCTTGTAGAATAAATCCAAATCGGATCACATTTATTGATATATCGATTAAGTACAATGGATTAAAAAAGTTGATGATTGGTGTTTGATTATTTTTATAGGCCG
The DNA here is from genome assembly GCF_025370935.1 of Choristoneura fumiferana. Lineage (NCBI taxonomy): Eukaryota > Metazoa > Arthropoda > Insecta > Lepidoptera > Tortricidae > Choristoneura > Choristoneura fumiferana. The sequence continues at coordinate 5,481,540 of NC_133480.1, forward strand.
TCATCGTTCATAGCGCTCCATTTCTCTTTGAGTCATAAATTCTCTTTCAGTAAAAAATATTCACTTAAAATAATTGACATGTCAAAACAACGTTTGTCGGATCAGTAGTAAAACTATAAAAATGTCAGTTCGTCTATAATGAAACTCTTAAAGATTGGAGAGAAGTTAAACTACTTTATTATAACCTCGAATCTTACTAAGTACTGCGAGTAGGTAACAAAACACTTATGAAAGATGAAAATTAAGAGAACGTAATGGGTGTTAAAGCAAATTTTTGATTTATCACTTAACTCCTACTGCAAAAGAGCGAGCAAAAACTCATAAATCCAAAGTTTTCTGCGTGCATCGAGGTTTTTCGGTCCGTCCTTTTTGGAACATTTTAACTTAGTCTCTAAATTGATAAAATTCAATTCACTTTAACACACAAAGCAATAATTGCAGCTACTTACAATTTGCTGTTTTTGGAGTCTTGATTGTTGTTGTTGTTGTTTTAGTAAAGACTTTTATAACGTTTCGTTAGGAGAAAAACTTGTATTTTTAAATACTATTTTCGTGTAACACCTACAACTTTTTTTATTTCATTATTGCATTGCCATCGGACTCTACTCTCTACTCTATAAAGGTAGGTACATACAGTAAAGGATTTACATAAATAACTATATATACCACAGCATTTAAATACAAGTTCTGTAAGACTAGGCTTTTATTTCCATCAATTTGGTGCAATTGAAGTAAAAACTATCCCAAAATAACCAAAACCGTATAAGTATATGTAGGTACCTATAATACGCCTAAATTTTCTCCCTGCAAAAGAGTGCTTATATGTAAGGCTAGTTGAAATTCTGTGCTGGATTGTGATGCCGATGCATTGGTCAAGAAGTACGCTAGCCTAAGTGTACATATTATATCTTCATCCCAGCCTATATACGTCCCACTGCTGGGCACAGGCCTCCTCTCAGAACAAGAGGGCTACACATACACAGGGCTATACATATTATATAGAAGGGTCAAAAGTGGCACCGAGTGGTTCGTGTAATATTACACTCGGCGCTGGCTAGCCAGTTTCTTTGCTTGAACTAGATGAGTCTAGATTATATTCAAAAAGAGCCTTAAAATAGATACATCGTTGAAAGTAGTCTCAAAATAAGGTTCAATTTAGTGTTACTTCACTTCACGCATTTGAACATAATAATCATCCTACAGACTTTAGAAACGTTGAAATCAAATGGAATACCGATGCATTGCAGCAACTGCAGTGCTCATAGCATGTAGGGAACGGTGGCAGACTCGAGTACTAGCTCCTAGGCGAGCCAAATGATCTGAGAGCAAGCTCTTTACACCACACGACTGCGCCGGACACTGTCGTTGGTCACATGTAGTCATATATTACATCGTGCTCATTCTACCTGCTTACATTTACAAAATGTTGTTGATGGTTTTATTCCTATGTTGTGTGTATGCTTGTGAAGGAGCAGTACAAGTTAAAAATTGTATTAGTAGTCTATAAATGCTAATTTTATGTCTGTTTGTAGGTATACGTAAATGACCAATCTGCAATGATCCCACACTGCATACATTTTGCTTAGAAGCTGAGCTCTCAGTGCGTCAATTCGACTCAGTTTTTTCAGTAAATGTAGGTAATACAATTGTTTATTTATTTAAACAGTTACATCATATACCTACTTAACAGCATAAACAGAGACGACCAAAGTCTGAGTTAAGTCAGTGTGTGAATTATTAACTAAATTAAACTTTGTAGAAGCATCAAACTAAGTCGCAACTTGGCGCACTTTGCCAGTTTATGTTTCGGCTCGCGGGAATAATGGTGGAACTTTAAGCTCGAATTTCAAGACAGACAAAAGTTTAGCTAGCCAGTGTCGTCGTCAAAGGAACAGTCTACAATGAAGTAAGTAGGAAAAGTCACCGATAAACTATACACCATGGGTGCCGGGATGGAGGCGCTAGGGGGACGCAATCCTCCTGGCGTAAAAGTACCTAAATACATAGAACCAGTAACGTGGAGTCGTAACAACTCGATTCCCACCGGGTTGCCTAAATGTTTCGCTTAAAATACCTACAGTACTTCTAAGGAGTTGCATCTGAAGATACCTAAAACACGCTTCCCTCACTCCCTGCCTCACTGGTGAGGTTACCTAACGAAAATGTTCACGCCACGCCACTGCATAATACAGAACTAAAGACACTGAAGGAAACCTATAAATGTACCTCCCTATTATGCAGACACGAGATGCACTGCATCCTTTTGAAAATGATAGAACCATTGCGCTCATGACAGACGCCATCACATCTGTCACCAAGATCTTAGTTGTAGAATGTGCTCGCCAAGCGGCCAATAGAGACCGATGCATAAGGATCGCGAAGGTAGCAACTACAGTAATGGGGGACCCCTCATGACCGCGACCACTCTGTCAAGTGTCCGATTAAGATTTAGAGTAGTCATCGACATAGCTCGAAGAATATGCTATTCGAAACGACAAAGCGGGTCACATCGCTCGAAGAACAGATAGGTAACTGTTGGGGAACTGTTGGGGAACTGTTGGGGGAGGACTTTTCTTCAAGTGACAACCATGAACCGGAAAATAATGCGTTAGCAGGTCTTCCACTAGGTTTTTTTAATTTTATCTGATGAAAGAGATACAAACAGAAGCTTCGCCACGAATTGGAACTCTGCGCGTACGAAATTACGAGCAATAGCTACTTTATAATAATAGTAGGATAAGGAAGGAAGTAAACTATCTCTATCTAGTCGAATATATATATAGCAGCTAGCTAGTAACTTATCTAATGAGTCAATTGCCTCGAGTGGTCCGATATTATCGTGATTTCTCGACACGCTGTACCTAAGCAGTCGGAGAGCGTAAGTAGGACGGGAATAAATCTGCAAAGTGCGAGCACGCGGCGCAATTTGAAACGGTACAGACACGTTTAAAATGATGCACTCGAAAATGATTCCCAAGCTAGCTGCTGCAGCTCCGCCTATCGAGAATGTATAAATTCGTATGCGGTATCAACGTAGGTATAATATCAATCATTGAAACGTGGCCACGTGTAAATAGGACTTTCGGGGTATTTCGTATTCGAAAAATTGTTTTTCTCTGCCCAGCATGCTGGGAGTGGGAAGAATTGTGATGCGTTCTAAAACACGCATTGTCGAAATAGATGCGAAGATTGCCATGTTGAAGTGGGACTGGGCCGGCCACGTCAGCCGAATGCATCCAATACGGTGCCCTAAAATGCCACAAAGTGGGTACTGCAGGACAGATTTCGAAGATCGGGTAGGCCCAGACGGAGATGGCGGGACGACTTGGATGTATTTCTTAACGACTAGCCGCAGACTGCTTTGGACCGGGAGGAATGCAGGACATGGGAGAGGCCTTTGTCGAGCAATAGGACACTAACGCCCTGATTCACCATCCATTGATTTTTATTTGACGGATAAATGTGATGCCGTCTCTGTTTGTTTTGTTCGAATAGACGGAGACGGCATCACATTTATCCGTCAAATAAAACTAATCAATGGTGAAACAGCCCCTAAACCAGGCAAACTAAAAATAATTATTAAAAAAACCACATAGAAACCAGCTTAAATTGCTCCCAATGCGCCCGCGCAGGAAAAGTAACCATTTGAGATAATGAGCGCTGATCTACTCTGACCGAGCGCTTTCTAATCGCAATATTGAAGAGCAGAGAAAACGTTTATTATTTACGTGTTTCGACGGTCAGTTTGAGTTTTACGAGTACTTACGTGTGGATTAAAATCATTGTGTGTTTACTCATCCATGTAATTACTAGGTATGTAACTACTATTCTTTTATGCTCAGGATAGAGTTCCGTAACCGTCAAAATCATGTTATCCGTATTAAGCCGTGGTGGCCTAGTGGTTTGACCTATCGCCTCTCAAGCAGAGGGTCGTGGGTTCAAACCCCGGCTCGCACCTCTGAGTTTTTCGATATTCATGTGCGGAGTTACATTTGAAATTTACCACGAGCTTTGCGGTGAAGGAAAACATCGTGAGGAAACCTGCACATACCTGCGAAGCAATTCAATGGTGCGTGTGAAGTTCCCAATCCGCACTGGGCCCGCGATGGAACTATGGCCCAAGCCCTCTTGTTCTGAGAGGAGGCCTCTGCCCAGCAGTGGGACGTATATAGGCTGGGATGGATGGATTATTTTTTTAAAGTTTTTGTATTTTGTACGAAATTTTCCAAGTATTTTTCACAAGTTAGAAGACTGGTAAATTTTTAAGCACAGTACAATTTGTCAATATTGTCAATACATTGTCATATTCATGTACATATCTCATATTGACATTTATTACAATAACATTGTCATACATATACTTCACTTTATGTTACATTTATAACTCGATTTACTGAGAATATAACTCGATTTACTGAGAAAATATAGGTACATACTTTATATTATTATTACCTATTATGATTATTATTTTACTCTATTTGTTTACAAAGGTCAGGCTTATTTTATAAAACTATCGTAGAAAGTTTATTGCTTGTAATTTCTTTTATAATTTAATTAAATGTCAGATTTACAAACTATCCGAGTTGATGGTTTGAGCAAGTGAAATCACAAATAGGTATAGACACGTAATTATTATAAATTCAATAACAAATTCATTTTCAATGGGTACTTACGTTCTTAAACATACTAAAACTAACAGACAGCTCAGTAACAAATCGGCGAACGTGTGGCCACGCAATGCGTCGCGCACTAGTAAAGACAATAGGGTGACCACGCTGTTGCTCGCAAGAAAACGGACATCACAGTACAGATAAAGAAACTGAATCGTGTACCAGGGAGGAAACTTGGGCTTTTAATGTCATGTTTACATCCCATACGTTTGCCAAAGAAATCATAGTGAAACTGTTTACGAGAAGACCCTTGAGGCCTACGCTAGCTGTCGCGGTTTGCATGGATATGTCGGGTGGATGCCTATTGAAAAACAGTATGAGTGCTAACTGCACGGATTTTATCTGTACCCGTACCCACAGGCGTGCGCCTGCAAACATAAGACACATCAATATACTCGTAACAGTGTGAACTGACGATTTGTTATAAGTGGCCGGAACTATATAGTTAATAATTATAATGAGCAAAAATTTTGCTGATTTAAATAAAATAAAAAAACATAAAAATAACCTTCGATTTGGCATGGACCCGCGTCCTAAGCATACCAGGGTTAATTCACCAATTCGTAGGAAAAACGTCTGAGAATTTTCCTCAAAATTGCAAAATCATGGTCACTGGACACAAAGAGACTACGAATTTATAGCAGCACGCCGTACTATATATTTAGTAACAGTTTTAGACACAATACGGTTGAAAATCCGCATTACATCATAACAACAACCACTGTAGACGTACAGTCTGCCACTACACAAGTCTTTTAACCCTCAAGTTTCTGACGTAAGATTGTAACTATAGCAGTACTTACGTTGTCTGTTGTGCATATTTACAAGGTAATGTCAAAATAGCAGTAGGTATACGAAAAACAAGTGGAAATTGGTACATATCTTGATAGTGTATAATTTCATTCGGTGTTGCGTTCTCGACGTCAATTAACTGGTCTGTCCAAATTTAATCACTTTACAAAGGGCAGGAAGAGTTTTAATAAAAATATAAAGGTAATCTTTTTCACATGCTTTTATTTAGCTTGTTCTGTTCTTTTATTTATTTATTAAGGTCAAAACTTGGGAGCTTAATTTGATCTTCTTCCAGTAGTCAGATTGTTTTGAAATTTGGCATGCATAAATGTATAAGTGTGGTGATAATACATGAATCTGGTACTTATTTAGTTAAATTATGGTGATCTGACTACGGTCTACTCCACAGGACGAAACTCCTCAACAGTTAATGGAATCGACTTGAAATTTGGTACGAAAATGTAGTTCGGATGACAACGCAAGTGTAGTGAACAAAAAGTACTGTCGGCAAAAAAATGCATTAAAAATTATTTATATAACAAAAAAAATTTGTCAATGAAATTACTGTACCTATTTTTTACATTTACATTTATTTTTAACCTTCACATTGATTATCATCAACTTTTTCGTTCGATCGTCCTGAAATTTCCTTAATATCCTAGCTCTGGTGACTATGCAATAATAAGTACTCGCACCGTCAATGAAAAAGGGTGTATAAAATACAGGGAAATTAAATTCATAGTTTACGTTGCCTATGTGATTACCATTAGGTACATTGGACCTTGGACATGCAGATACTTATTGATGTTTCTAGGGTAGTAGGTACCTTACCCTACCCTAAGCTGGGGTAACTTTGGCCCGTATAAAAACTACTTAAAAAAGGGTTTCATAAGTCATTCAAACGTGGACGATCAGCTAAAACCAGCCATATAATGTACATACCCAAAGTGCCATAGTTTCAATGAATTATAAAACCTGAAAATTACCCTTTAGGGGCCATAATAGCCCGAACTCAAGGTAACATCCAGCTGATAGCATGACTATTTTACAGTGACAGTATTTTAATATTATGTAAGTTATTAACAAAAATATTTAAATTTAACTTACGAAATTCTTTAACAAGTACTTTTGTAATTTTTTATTACGAAACTAAATGAAAGTACTTGAAACGAGCAACGATCTTTAAATTATAAAGCGCGAAGCGTATATTAACTAATACACTAATTAGTTGTGATTAGGTTGCAATATCTAATTGCGTACTTTAATATTTCATATCAGTATGCTACCGTTACTTTCTGGTTCTTAGGCTGCATTTCCGCTAGAGATGTGCGAGGATGAGTTGCGAGGAATGTTTTTCATTAACCAATAGAAACGGTTCATTTAAAAATCCTCGCACAGCACATGTAGTAGTGAGCTTTACTGAGGAATGTTTTTCATGGAGCAATAGAAACGTCTCATTTAACAATCCTCGCACAGCACATGTAGTAGTGAGATTTACTGAGGAATGTCTGTCATGGACCAATAGAAACGTTTCATTTACCAATCCTCGCACAGCACATGTAGTAGTGAGCTTTCACAAAAACGTATTCCTCGCAACACATCTTCGAACGTCTTTGGTGGGAACGCAGCCTTAATTTCTAATAGTCATTAAGTATACAGTTTCAGCGTTTCACGAAAAGCATTTGGCTACAATCATTAACTGTAATTAAGATACAAGACACTCTTAACACACCTGATTTCTGGATCAGAATCAGCCCTAACTAAATTATTAACGATACTTGAATATTATTAAAACCATGACAAATTTAACTAGAGAAAAATTACACCTCCCATACAAAAAACTACTCCGATACATTTGGACGGGGACAAAAATAAGAAAACAAGAAGAATTTTGACCCACTTTTGGGAATTCCTTTGGGAATTTACCTATTAAAATCCTAGAATTTTACCTGTAGTCAAATTTATTAGTTGTTAAAACAAGCAATACAGATACCGGCAAACTTCTTGAGCATTAAACAAGGGAGTGGGGGAAAGTTTGCGCACCGTACACATAAGATTGTTCAAGATGTTTGCCGGTATCTGTACCCCGCGTAAATACTGGTAGTAAATGGTAGTAAACTGTGGCAGCGTGGTAACCGAAGGTCGCAGGGCTAGACCGCACGCCGCTTGCCTCACTGATGACGCATGCCTCACGCTTCTTGGCAACATGAGGCTGTTCCAGTCAGCTACTGTACTGCTTGATGCTAGCTTTTTTTTTATTATCATGGGACACTTGACACCAATTGACCTAGTCCCAAACTAAGCAAAGCTTGTTCCATGGATACTAGGCAACGGATAAACATACTTATATAGATAAATACATACTTAAATACATATTAAACATCCAAGGCCCGAGAACAAACATTATTGTTATTCACACAAATATCTGCTCCGGCTGGGAATCGAGCCCGGGACCTCAAACTTCGTAGTCAGGTTCTCTAACCACTTGGCCATCCGGTCGTCAATTAAAATCATACCTATTTTGATTTTCCGAGTTTATTTCAAACCGTCTTCTTTGGCTGCTAGATTACAAATCCTCTAGACTCCCTTGCATCCACTATTCTTTTTTAAACATTTAAATATTGAAAATAGAACTGAGTTTATATAGGTTAGTCTTAATTTTCATTCAATTTTTATGGAATAAACGAAAAAAAACTACAAAAATGCAACGTTGGCAGCTTAGCAGGTATAAACGCTATTAATGTATCCAAGACTTTCTTTTAGCTTATAAAAAATCCCCGACGTAGATATCTCGAAGAATATGCATGAAACGACAATGGACGGGCCATATTGCTCGAAGAACAGATACTTTTCGGGGGAGAAAAGTCCACGAGTGACGACCATGAACCGAAAGATGAAGCATTGGAGGCTTTAGGTGGATGGACGACATCGCGTGAGTTGCGGACAACCGATGGATGGAAATGGAGAGTTGTGGTTGATTGTGGTGTTCTAAGTGGGCTTTTATTAAACAGTGGACGTGTTACAGCTGATGATGATGATTAGTGGAAAAAGTTCATTTTCAGTCTACGCCGGGTAGCATTGGAGCGGTGACCAGTCGGTTTGCCGAATCGCCAGTGGGTCCTAAATTGTCTCACAAAATATCAAACAATCTCCTTTTTTAACCGACTTCAAAAAAAGACATACACTTCACACAAATATAAACATAATATTAGTCATTTTATTATAAAAAATTCTAACAATTAGTAACATTACTTTCGTTCAATCCATTTTTAATCGACTTTAAACAAGGAGGAGGTTATCAATTCGGTTGTATTTTTTTTATGTTTGTTAGCTCAGAACTCCGTCATTTATGAACCGATTTAAAAAATAATGTTTTTCGTTCGTTTAGGAATGCATTCAATTAGGTCCCATAAGCACCAAATCAGGATCTGATGATTGGATACTAAGGAAATCCAGGGAACTCTTCAAATATTGTAGGAACGCCTATGGAAATTTCGATATATTTAGGAGTAACTCGTGCATTTGCTCCTGAAAATCATCATTTGGTGATGATGAAGACCAAATTTGACTAATGGAGCGACTACTCAATAACAAGTAGATACTTCACGGGTGGAATTTCAATTACTTTAGGCAGTTGCTAAGCAATTTAAGCTCATTGTAATTCATATGGTGAAATGGAATGGGTGATAAAGCACCAGGACTCCTCAATAAAGAACGTCTCTGCATCGGAAAAAGCAATTTTTCGTAAAAGGTGACGAGCAGTTGACAGTAAACTACTATATCTTAGATCTTTTACACTAAAAAGCATAATAAAAATAACAAAAAATAGAACCGACTACAAAAAACCATGAAAATATTTTTTTACCAGTCTGAAGTCGGTGCCTCAGCACGAGCCAGCAGGAGTGATTGAAGCCCAATATACCTACTCGTATAGTTGTAGGTGAGGTAGACGATTATAGGTCCACTCCTGCTGGCTCGTGCTGAGGCACCGACTTCAGAGTGGAAGATAATTATTTTCGTGGTTTTTTTTTTGTAGTCGGTTCTATTTCTCATCAACTGTCTGAAACTAAAAACGAAACTTAATTGAACTGAATATTTTCTAATCGTATGCAAATTGGCTTAAAAAAGGATAAATAACGAACTCCATGTGGTATAATTTCATCATAAATACGTATTTTTAAGGCAGTTTCTAGTTTTAATAAGCATAACTTCCTATAATAATTAGGTAGAACATGCACAAGTATGCAAAAGTATAATCGATTTGCCATCGGAAATATGTATCCGCACATTTCATGGCTCTTAGCCATAGGTAATCATTATAATTGTGTGTGTGATGTGTGATGAGTAATCGAATACTAATAATGAACTAAGCTGTGATAAAAACAGTTTTTTTTATCAACTTGCTTGTACCCGCGGCTTTGGACGCGTTACCTGTTAATTAGGCCCAGCAATTTGAAAGTATGAAAGAAAATGTGATTTGAAAGAAAGAAAGAAATTAAATTTAAAAGAAAGATGTGAACATCATCATCATCAGCCGGAAGACGTCCACTGCTGAACAAAGTGCATATTATTCCAGCTATGTCGGTGACTTTAGTTCTTCGACGAATTTCCGTATTCCAGATTCTATCGCGCAAAGAAACTCCAATCATAGCTCTCTCCATAGCTTGTTCTGACTCTGAGCGTCTCTAAACGGGCAACAGTCAAGGACCACGTCTCAGCGCCATAAGTCATCACTGGCAACACATACTGGTCGAAGACTCTAGTCTTCAAGCACTGCGGAATATTGGACGAGAAGATATCACGAAGTTTCCCGAACGCTGCCCATCCGAGTTGGATACTTCGGGCTTCGGGATTTCACACGATATCCCACGGGAATTGCCAAAAACTATATCGTGAATTGGGCAGGCCTGTGTCCAACAGTGAACTTCCCACAGCTGATCATGATATGATAATGATGATGATGATGACATCGTGAATTTCATTAGCGATGCATAAAAACCTGCGCCGAATTTCTTGTCTCTAATCCTGGAGGTTAAAATTTTAGGACTTTATCCCGGTCCCGGTTTGTTATGTCACCTTTAATGAAACATTCACGATGTAATTTTTGGGATTTTTTACGGGAATTTTTGGAGCATCCCGGAATTTCGGCCGACGTTTATTATGTACCTACCCCCCTTTCCCCCCTTCCATTTCTTTTTTTTCCTTTTTCCTTTTTCTTTCTACCTAGATAACGGAAGTCTGGAATAACACATAGGCAATTTTTATCCAAGTATTACTATGGAATCAGGATAGTTTAGTGCTACTCTACTGCTAGGTTAAGAATGATAAAATTCTGCACAGGTATAATTACAATACAATACAATGACTCTTTATTGTACACCAGAAATAGTAAGCGATACAGAAAACAGGTACACAGAGAGAAAATTACAAGGAAAGCAAAAGGCGGCCTTATCGCTTAAAGCAGCGTTTCCACCAGAGATGTGCGAGGATGTATTGCGAGGAATACGTTTTTCATTAACCAATAGAAACGCTTCATCCACCCGAGATGTGCTGTGCGAGGATGTGTAAATGAAGCGTTTCTATTGGTTACTGAAAAACACATTCCTCGCAACACGTCCTCGCACATTATTGGTGGAAACACTGCTTAAGAGCGATGCAACGCAACACCATGCTACGTAAATGTAAGTTCTGGAAATTATAATACGAATGTAAGGAAACTCTGAAATCTTAATACAACTGCTAGACAGTCATATTAGCACAAGTAATAAGAGCACTTTTAAATTTCTGATCCCAAATAGGAACACACTAAACCACAAAGCATCAAAAGAGTGTCATCTACCCCCAGCCCTCCCCAAATTCGCTGCAACCGCGCTCACGTCGCGTGACGAAATAATAAAAGCAGCGCACTGGCTGAATCACCGGCATTCGAAACAGCGCGGGCACGCGCCACGATTCGAAAAAAAAAACATTTCAAATTTTATCTTCTTTTTCCCAAGTGACTTTTAAAACGCAAAGACGTTGCGTTCAAGTGCCAGTGTGTTCGTCGTTGAGAATTTGGCGAGTGATTTGATATTTCATTTCAAAGGTGATTATTTTTTATTGCTAGTGCTGTGTGGTGGTGGTTTTTGAGAGTACCGGTACCTAAAATCAGTGGTTTTCCAAGTTTTACCTCTGAAATTTGGAAAAAGTTGACGTTGCGCTTTAAGAAAAACGCAAGGATCTCAAAGTGACCATCATCCTGTAACTGTATATTTTTCTTTAATGTTCCTAAGGCAATAGTTTTTTTATTATTCTTCATTGGTCCCGCCACTTTAATTTACCCAGCAGGTTGCAAATCATCCGAAAGTAGAGCAAAATTATTATTTGTTTTGATATCTTACGCTCTGAGCCAATATTTTGCCCATTTTCAATTCACAAACCCCAAATAAAAAAGTGGGAATATGTCTAACTGTGGGATAAGTACCGATGTGTGCTGACGTGTAAAGTATAAAATGAGTCAGAGGCCGTTAGCCTTAAGAGAAATTGCGTGCATTAGCTGTCGAGATGCATTCTGAGTAAACCGGCATTTCTCCTTCAAAATCTTCGCTTGCAAAAACAACCTTACTGTGTTTGCGCTATGGTATTTTTTGACAGTCCGTTTGGTGGATATGTCTTATTCATATTTGTACTGGGAATGTGAGTTGCTGCAAGATAAAGTGAAATATTAAAGTGTTTAGTTAGTTCTTTGATTCTAATCAGTACTTGTATTAATTACTCGTAGTTTCTTACCTTTTTTCTTGGATTATTCGACGTTTATGCCGCGATTCTGCACAATATCAATTCATACACATGCATTTGATCCCATTCGTATTCTTTATAGTCTTTATTTTTATACAATCCTATTTCTTCCTAGTCGCAATTCTGTACAAATCTGAATTCCACACAACTTTATTTGATTACATTCGTTATTCTTCACTTCATTTGTTCTGTTGGACAGGTCCTACTTTTACACAATCAATCGCGTTTTTTCCTAACTCTTAGCTCGACATACTCGAGTTTTCCATTATACTTGTATTAAACGTCATTTCTAATGACACTTGCATTTGACGTATAATTGTCATTTGATTGATGTATGATACTCAATGACATTGAAATTAGAGAAAAATTAGGTATCCTTATTTAGTGTCTTTTTTTAAATTTTACATTTCCTGTTGTTCTATGGAAGTCGTCAAATCATCTGGTCGAATTACTAAAGGCAAGTTAAACATTCCAAATCACGAATTATGTACCTATTTTTCTAACTAGTATTTTAAGTACAAGTGCAATCAGGCAACTTAAGTTTAGTGAAAATGAAGGTAATAATGTTGAAAAAATCTATCCCCGACCAAATAATTTGCGCTACATTTTTCCCATCTCTACTTCCTAACTTCTCGCTGGCAACTTTCCCGATTTCATATTTGGAACCCGATACCAAAAAGAACGCGTCGTTATAAAGTGTTGCCATAACAACCAAACAAGTGAAGCGTGGTCTATTGAAATCGGGACGTGACTTCCGATAGGTACTGCTTGCTACATACTAATCACATGTTCGTATAGAAAACTGTCATTGTTGCACATGAAACGTCAAATTTAAGAAACAAATGACTAAATATATTGACCCGGATAACTCACGTCTGAAATCATGTTTAGCCTGACATGTTTCGGGCTAATCCGTAGCCCTTCCTCTTCGGAGCAACGCGACTCGGCAGCTACTGCAACACGCGCGTCAGTTATCCGATAGTTTCATGTTCAAAACAAATTAATGTTGACAGTTCTTGGGTGTGTTTTTGTCGGCTAGGTTGAATCCAGACAAGAGTACTTTTTCGAGTTGTGAGACGCGTATCGGTCACGTAAGTTTGGTTTCATACAAAAGCCATATTTCTTTTTACAACTCATTTTGAAACTCAAAGTAACTGAGTATCATTTGATGCGCGTTAAAAATGGTCTGTGTCTTAATAGACACAGAGAATATTCCCGGAGAAGCTTCCTTTAAGTGTTAAAAGTTATTGAAATTTTTATTACCATAAAGCCTTAGGTTAGGTAAGAAAGAAGTTAAACACTTAGGGCCTTTTATGGTCTAGGGTTATAAAGTTTCATCCTTAACCCTAGATTAGAAGTGACAGTTCCATTGTTACAGCCCACTTTAAGTTATCTTGCACGGACCAGATTTTATAACTCCAAGTTAAATATTTAATTATTTATTTTATTTTATTTAAACCTACGGTTGAGTAGTATCATTACTTATGCAGCTGTCACCCCTAAACCAAGGTTAATATTTTTTTAAACCCTAGACTGTGTAACTGGCCATTAGTAGACAATTTTTTTTATTCTTTATTTTTTTTAGTCACTAAATTAATGAGGGTAATAGGCATGGTGGCTTTATGGCTTAATCTTTGTTCTTTCAAGTAGAGAATCGTGGGTTCAAATGCAAGTTCGCCCGCCACTGAATTTTTTGAAATTCATATGAGATTAAATTTGATATTTACCACGAACATAAAGGTATATCGTGAGGAAAGCTGCACAAACCTGCGAAGCAATTCAATGATGTGTGTGAAGTTCCCAATCCGCACTCGGCTCGCATGGGAACTATACGTCCCACCCCCAAACCCACTCATTCTGAAAGGAGGCCTATGGGCCAGCAGTTGGACGTATATAGGCCAAGGATGATGATGATGATGATGATGAATAAGGGTAGCTTTCACAGTGTCAAAAAATGTAAATATGACGAAAAGAAGCGATCACGTTAACTTCGCTTTTTCCACACCGTTACAAGAGCTAAATAAGTGCTCTATAAACATTCCATTCGAAAGTCAAAAGAAACGCGGATGCCAAAAAAAACTTTACAAAAACTACCACTATGTACAAGAAAAAACTACCATTACAAATAAAAACTAGCATTAAGTACTTGAAATGTATCAAACGGTATTCTTCAACACGAACAAAACTGAATGTCCGTCCGTTAACCCCTTTAGACGGCAAAAAATGGAATGATGGTTATTAAGAACCAGCATTGTAGCCAAGCATCTATTATTACAGAGAAGTGGGTCCAATTATATAGAAAGTTCCAAGATGGGAGGAAATTATCTATGGAATTCAACCTATTTTTTAACAAGGCGTTATGTCTAACACGTTTTGATAGTTAAGTGTTCAATATAACTGTTCAGAGACTCGAGCCCGAGAGTGTGGACGGACCTCTCATGGGTGTAGCGAGGACGTTCATAAGTACGAGTAAGAGGGGTCAAGTTAGATTCTAGGATTGATATCATATCAATAATGAATATTTCTCAAAAAGTAGTCCATTTTCAGTTGTCCACTTATTAAAACTATAATATAATATAGATCCTGACGCTAATTCAACACAAAAAACCACAAGTTTTTTTACTTTAAAAGCCAAGCTAATAACCAAGTCTTGACTGTATGTAAGTAGACTCTATTCCTTACTTTTGTGTTTTTTATTTTTATTTGCCTGGATGGAAAACGAGCAAGTGGCTCTCCTGATGGTAAGAGATCACCACCGTTCATAGACACCTGTAACACCAGGGAGATTGCAGATGCGTTGTCAATCTCTCTAGGTTGAGGTATTGGGCAGAGGCCTAAGATGGGATACCTCAAGTGCCAGTAATTTCACCGGCTGTCTTACTCTCCACGCCGAAACACAACAGTGCAAGCACTGCTGCTTCACGGCAGGATTAGCGAGCAAGATGGTGGTAGCAATCCGAGCGGACCTTGCACAAGTTGCAAGTCCACCTGCAAGATGTGTATTGTAAAGGTTGCCTGGAAGAGATCGCTCTGAAGCGATAAGGCCGCCTACTGCTTACTAGTCATCATCATCATTACGTCAGCTGAAAGACGTCCACTGCTGGACATAGGCCTCCCCCAAGGCTCTCCACTCAGATGTTTTTGGGGGGGAAATGCCTTAGTCGCCACGCTTGGCAGGCGGGTAGGCGACCGCAGTTATACCAGATAGTTCGCGGAGGACACTGCTGCTCATCCTCCGATGCCTTAGTCGCCTCTTACGACACCCACGGGAAGAGATGGAGTGGTGTAATTCTCGACCGACACCACACGACAAACTATGTACTGGTGCTCAACATAGAGTTATTGTGTTGTAAACGCTTTGTTTCGAAGGTTCAATCGTCTTAACAACACCATGGCATGGCATAGTAAACACAATCTATTTATGAAAATACAAAGAATTTTTAATCCTAACTTTTATTTAATGCTATCTACTTAATAAGTTGCAGCAGCAATATAATTCAAACTATTTTTTTAATGTTTACTAAGGGAAGCCGTGGTGGCCTAGTGGTTTGACCTGTCGCCTCTCAAGCAGAGGTTCGTGGGTTCAAACCCCGGCCCGCACCTCTGAGTTCTTCGAAATTCAAGAGAGAAATTCCATCCCAGCCTATATACGTCACACCGCTGGGCACAGGCCTCCTCTCAGAACGAGAGGGCTTGGGCTATAGTTCCCACGCGGGCCCAGTGCGGATTGGGAACTTCGCACGCACCATTGAATCGCTTCGCAGGTTTGTGCAGGTTTCCTCACGATGTTTTCCTTCAACGCAAAGCTCGTGGTAAATTTCAAATGTAATTCCGCACATGAATTTCGAAAAACTCAGAGGTGCGAGCCGGGGTTCGAACCCACGACCCTCTGCTTGAGAGGCGATAAGTCAAACCACTAGGCCACCACGGTTTGCACGGCTCGGTAATAATAATAATAATAACAAAAAATAATAGTATGGTTCGTGGTATATTGGCGTCCATCCGTCGTCCTGACAATCAGGACGGCGGGTATACCCTCCACATTGTCCTTACTTCATGTACGGATCGGTACCATTAATTTTGAACTAGGTATTAGATATATAGTACATTTTAAGTACCTATTTTTTTTTACTATAGTTGTGTTTTATATTTTGACTAGCCGTTACCCGCGACTCCGTCCGCGCAAAATTAGTTTATCGCTATCCCGCGGGAACTATGCAATTTTTCGGGATAAAAACTATATGTCCTTCTCCGGGATTCAAACTATCTGTATATACTGAATTTAATCTAAATTGGTTCAGACGTGATGCAGTAACAAATAAACAAACCAAAAAACAAACAAAAATAGTTACAAACTTTTGCATTTATAATATTATTAGGATTGTTGATTGACTATCGATCAGCAACACTAAATATCTAATTTTACAGAACAAACTTTCCAATAAAACCAACATGCATCACGCTATTTCGACTATATTTGCTAAAAACTGATCAACCGTTAATAGAAAGTTCACCCGCAAAAAGTGGACTTACATAAAAATATTGCGTGCCAACTATATATGCGTGATTCGCATTTGAACCAAATATGAGAATGATCACGCCAAATCATTATGCTATTTTACATATTTTAGGCATCAATTTTTTTCAATTTAAATGGTTCGTGAAGGGACGCTATTAATTTTTATTCATCACGACGATGACTACTAAACGGAAATATGAACAAGTGATAGCACCCGCCTATAACCATGGGGTTTTAATTAAAAGCCTCGATTCGACTTGCATAACTTAGCTTATTTTGTTCTGCAACTTTTTAAAACATGGCCAGTGCTAATTTTTTTTTTTACACACACATCAAACAAACATCACGCCCGCACCGTATTCCCAGCTTCGGACCCACTTTTAGCAATTTTTAGGTTTTAAGTTTGACGAAACGGTACAATTAGTAAGAGGTTGCTAGCCTGTCGCCTACGGTATACCTTAACCTATATCCTCAGTCGCCTCTTACGACATCCAGGTGTAATTCTAACCTGATACCACATGGGTTATTTTTTTAAGCAGATTAAATGTACTTCTCAATGTTTGCAATGCAATACTAAATTGGCAGCACATTGAGAAATATCTTTGAGAGTTGTAAAATGCCAAATTATTTTAAGGACCCCTTACCAAGGAAATTGTTGCCCTCGCACCATGAGACAGCGATACCACCGCCATGTCCGTTACACCGATTTAACGAAACTTTGACAGTTACTTAATTAATTATCTAAATTCAAGTTAATTGATAATTTTAAAAACATGAAGTAGATCAATGCGAGTAAATTTGGACCTTGCAATAAAAGCCCCATGGTCCAGAGTATGAGACCTGTGTTTCCGACTTTGCAGCCACATAAAATGTATAAATAAGTACAAACCATCATTGGCAGTTTATTTATTTTCAACGCCTAGTGTAACCCTTTATTATAACGCCTTTTCACGTTCGTCACGGTCCGGGGCATGCTTTCCATCTGTTTCTTATTTTTAATTGCCATTTAACATAAATTTACGTTTGAGTGTATTATGTGGAGCGTTGCTTTTACGACGGAATGTTGTCGAAAAACAATGGTGCAGTATTGGGGTTTGTATTTGCGTGAGAAAGTTTGTAAAACTTGTAGAGTAGCGTTTGGGTCGGTGCAGCCTGAGGTACAACGAAGAACGCATTTTACGCAATAGTAATCGCGAAATAAAGATTTCGCAACTGCGTTTTGAAGAGGATTGACAAAGCTTTCATGAATGAACTGCATTTTTGCTTATTTATAAATCTACTGTACGAAACCTTCAGTGCACGAGTCCGACTCGCACTTGATCGGTTATTCTGTGTATATATTGCGAAGTAGCAGCTATTTTCTAAGCATTGTAAATTAAGGCACGTTTGTTTAAACGCCCGCGAAAATGTATGAGCAATTTTGTACATCAGTCAATTGCACTCGAATCAATTGCAACTTAGTAGGAACATGGTGAACCTAACAAAAGCCCTGAAAACAGAGCCCTGTCTTGAGTCAAAACTGTTGTGGCTGATATCGAAGTCTCTAGAACCTAAGGACATTTTATCCCACTAATATAATAAATGCGGAAGTTTGTAAATCTGTTTGTTTATTTGTTTGTTACTTTATCACGTCTAAACCGCTGAACTGATTTAGATGAAATTCAGTATACACAGTGCTGGATTTATATTTTGTATGAGTGTAGGCTATTTTATTTCCGCCGCCCCATATACCTATCTAAAATAATAATTTTCTGGTCTTCAGAAATTTGCCGCCCCTTGGCCGCGGCCTATACGGCCTATTGAAAAATCCAGGACTGAGTATACAGATAGTTTGAGTCCCGGGGAAGGACATAGGATAGTTTTTATCCCGGAAGATTTCATAGCTGCAGCGGGATAGTGAAAACCGAATTCTACGCGGGCGGAGTCGCGGGTAACAAGTTAGTTATTCAATAAAACTACATAGTAAACACGTCGCGTCGTCAAGATTTCCTGCGATAGGTATCGAACCTAGGACACTGGCTGCAATGCCTCTCTGAACTGCTATTCCTAGTAAATAGGTATCCATGTATACATAACTACAATTTGTAAATTTGTTTTCTCTTTTTTTGTCATGATGTTTGGCTGAATAAACATATTTCTATTCTATTCTATTCTATAACTCTTAATTGCACCTACATAAAACACATTACAAAAACAAAAACAAATACCCTAGTGTTTGAAAGAGGTAAAAGTCCCTGGTAAGGCTCTAGGGTTGCCTCAAACTATTGAAATTACTTTTTACAAGCTTTAAATTATCTTTCCCTGTTTGTTATTTTATTGTTTTTGGTTCAAATCTTGCAAGTTCATTTTGGCCCACTTCCAGTGGTCGGATTGACTTGAAATTTGATATAGGTACATTATGTAAGTTAGAAGAGAAAGCAAGTACAATCAGCAAAAAGGCTTGTATTCAAAATGAAATTTATAAACAAATTTTTCGTTCCTAATCCAAAAAAATGCAATTTTTAAAACTGATTTTTCTCGTAGCGATAAGTATCTCATCCAAAAAATGTCCGCTACTCAAAATAAATAAACCGACTGGAGCCTTCTTGTGCATCCAACCTAGCGACCAGTGAAAGTTACTCAATTAAATTTTTTACACAAAAACTGTTACGGTACGTAAACTTTGCGAACGTAAAAAAACTCTTATTAAGTATCCAAAGGCGAAACCTCTCACGTATAAATTACTTTGTATCGATAAAGTTAAAATTGAGTTTTAAATTGTTAACAGTAATATAAAATATGATTTGAGCAGAAAGCACTGTTTTACCCAATTCCAGTACTCTGATTGACTTCACATTTGGTATGTGCGTCTATCTGATTCCTATTTTAACGCTTATACTGCTGAATCATTTTTTTAAAGTTAAATTTGATTTGGAGTTAGTTTGAGACCTTGGAAAGGACATAGATAGTTTGCAAAGTTCCGTGGGATGGCTATAAACCAATTTTAAGCAGACGAAGTCGCGGAGAAATGCTAGTCTAATATTTTTGACAATTTTGAGTTACAATCTTGATTTTACAAGAAAAAAAATATCTTTTGTAGCTCTTATCCCTGTAACTCAACTCCTTTGCGTTTAAAAGTTAGGGCATGGCAAAACATTGTACCTAAGTAAGGGTGCACGGGGTGAATAAAATACCAACTTTAGTTACGCTATAGTCCTTTCAAACTACTTTTGTCGCAAATAGTCGCAATGGAATGAAAAAAATTGAAATTCTATTTACATTTCTTTTCCTCGACATAACTCCTTATTATAGGTACTAACAGTGAATACTTATAAAGACAATTTTATGTCTGAATTACAACACAATTTTTCAAACGTAATGTTCTAATGTTGTAGAATATCATCGTAAGTCACTAAAAAGGGTAAAAGAAATGTATTTGTGACAAAACAATCATAAAATAGGTGGTAGGACCTTGTGCAAGGCCCGTCCGGATTGCTACCACGATCTTGCTCGCTTTCGGCGTGGAGAGTAAGACAGTCGGTGAAATTACTGGCACATGAGGTATCCCATCCCTCCCAGCCTCTAGGTTGGCAACGCATCTGCAATTCCTCTGGTGTTGCAACTGTCTATGGGCGGTGGTGATCTCTTACCATCAGGAGGCCCACTTACTCGTTTGCCATCCAGTCGAATTAAAAAAAATCTTTAGTTTTAGCTTTGGTGATTATACTTAATGTACGAGGCGGTTTTGTGCCAATTTTTATAAAAAAAATATAAATTTTGGATATGCCGCCCTGTCAAGTTAGCAAAAATGAGTTACGATGATATTCCTTGCATGTGTCGATATATAATACTAGCTGTTGCCCACGACTCCGTCCGTGAAGTATTCCTTTATCGAACGCCACTAGAGCTGTACAATTTTCCGGGTTAAGAGACCCACTCTCAAACCGCTTTCAAATAAAAAACCATAAGGTAAACGTCCGAGTGCTCGACACGCGAATGCCCAATAGTCGACACCGTGCTGTCATCTCTATTCATCATTATCATCCCAGCCTATATACGTCCCACTGCTGGGCACATGCCTCCTCTCAGAACAAGAGGGCTTGGGCCATAGTTCCCACGCGGGCCCAGTGCGGATTGGGAACTTCGCACGCACCATTGAATCGCTTCGCAGGTTTGTGCAGGTTTCCTCACGATGTTTTCCTTCACCGCAAAGCTCGTGGTAAATTTCATATGTAATTCCGCGCATGAATTTCGAAAAACTCAGAGGTGCGAGCCGGGGTTCGAACCCTCGACCCTCTGCTTGAGAGGCGATAGGCCACCACGGCTTCCATCATCGTCATCTCTATTGCTAATGACATAAGATTGAAGATGCCAGCTATTGGGACAGCGACGAGCAGTCTTACGTTATTTTTAAATTACACTAAACTCTACAATTTTCTGCATAAGTATAAGTCATCAGCCGTGAAGCCACTATAGTCTAAGAGCTGAGCGTTATTTTCTGAAACTGTTTCGAGAAACAGTATCTTCTAAAGTAACGGATTAACAGTTGTGTGCCGAAACGAAAAACACTATCGATACCACAGACTATCACATACATGCGTTGACTTGAGTAAATTTGCTTACAAGAACAAATATCTTATAATATAGACTGTTTCTTGAACCAAACTATTTCTTGAAGCAAACTGTTCAAATATCCTAAATAGCTACATTTGATAACGAAATTTTCGTTTCCTTTGAAACGAAACCAAGCCGTAGCAAAGAAATTGTTTTTTAAGTAACTGTTTTTCGAAACGGTTACTTGTGAAAAAGAAACTGTTACGTTACGTTACACATAAAACGCGTAACGACTCAGCTCTACTATAGTCATTACCGTGTCGACATGCTGCAAGGTTAGAAATCACCGTTTCGTCATCGCAAGCGCATAAATTGCACGCATGTAGGATATTAAGAAAGAAGTAAAAATTATGTGTAGCAATGTTGGTCCAATTGAACACAAACATAATCAGTATGTATGCTGTGTTATACAGCGTGGTAATGACTCATGACTACAGTTATTTTTCACCATACATTTCTTTATTCAAATTGTTATGAACTTACTTTTCCTAGCTCCTCCTCATAAAAAAATGAAAATTAAATGAAAAATAATAATGAAAAAGTACAAGAAATGCTCACAAGCCCTTGTGTTACAGGATCCAGATATATCTATGATAATATTATCAAACGCTCCTCTCATACACTCAAAGATTGACTGGTAGAAATCCCTTAAAGGGTAAAGTTCGCCTATGTGCGTGTATCTCAGCGTGTATTTGTTTCTTTATTCAAAAATAAAGAGTTTACTTATGCACATACATATATATTTAAAACAAAAACATGTTAGACTTTGTTGAGTAAACATACCTACTTAAACAATGTCATCATAATGCTAATCCTAAATATTATCGTTTCAGGTCCAGAAAAAGCCAACATGACCCTAGAACAGCCAGCTGGTGAGATGTGGCAGAAGATCCGCGAGGAGTTGAACGAGAATGCGGAGACCAAGGATGCTGATCTGGCGCATATTAAGGAGTGGCTGAAGAAGGAGCCGCATCTACCTGATGAGTTTGGTGAGGGTTGAGGGGTTCTTGCTTAGTTTTTAAAGGCCTAATATTTTTCTAGAATATTTGTTGTTTTTACCATATTTTATTGTCTTTACATAAAACAAATAACGACGATACACACACATAGTAAAATAAATCAAAACTTAGTGAAAATTTTGATCATAGGTACTTATATCATTTCAACACTTTGACGAAACACCTTCAAGGACTGTACGACTGTGGTCATTATAACAACAGAAGTACTATTGCTAGGCACTTTCGTTAGTAGTAGTGTTTTCAAATTAGTAAACTACAATCAACAAACTTTCTGTCGCAGATGACCAGCGTATCATGACCTTCCTCCGCGGCTGCAAGTTCTCCCTGGAGAAGACCAAGCGCAAGCTGGACATGTACTTCACGATGCGTGCCGCCGTTCCTGAGTTCTTCACCGACCGTGACATCTCCCGCCCTGAACTCCAGGAAATCCTGAATATCGTGTATGTAAAGTACATCTAAGCTAGGATTAAAGCCGCAGTCCATCGGTTTGACCTGTAGCTTCTCTAGCAGTGGATCTTGGGTTCAAATCCAAGCTCGCGCCTCCGAAAACTTCGGTATTCATTTGAAATTTATCATGAGCTTTTCGTGAAAACATCTTAAGCCCTCTTGTTCTGAGAAGAGGCCTGTACGCAACAGTGAGACATACTTAGACTGGATTTGATGACGGTGAATATTATGATGGTGATGGTTATGATACTGGTGATGATAAAGTACCTGATATGGAAATAATGAAAAAGTTGCCAAAAACTGCTTGTCGTACTTGATTTTGCATTAGCAGAAGATCCCAAAAGTTTTCATCACTTAAGCTCTGAAAGTAGGTTGCAGTTAACTTGAAATCCGTGTTGTAAATTCTTTTTAGATCTTTAGGGATGTAAGTAAATTTAAAATCGAATGGTGCTCCTTTGTATTCAAGAACTGGTAAACAGGAGATTGTAATGCGTATTTTTTACCTCCAAACCTCCATGCTGGCATAATGCTACTGGCCAGTGCTAACTGAATGTGCCAAACCAAAGAGCGCGAGGCATTAAAAAAAACACAAAAGACGGTTTGGCGCGATAAATTTTCTTCCGCTCTGTTACAAATTGCGTATTACATTTTGTAGAACTTTAGTTATTATTTTTTTCCAAATTCAAATTGCGTATACATTTATAACGGTTTTTCTTTATTTCCTCGCATAAATATCTTGGGTGTAATTGATCATTTGCAACCCTTGTTTATAATCTACTATTACAATGTTACACTAACACACTGACTGATGCAATTTACAGACGTTTGTAATGAGTCACAAAATTGTTCTATTTTTTGTATGAATTTCATCGCTGATAGTAGTAATACATTAGATATAAATATCTTTCATAAAATTAAACAAAAAATTGTAATTTATTGAATCAGGCGTTACTTTGCGGAGGTCCATATCAATGAACTAAAATAATTTCCTTGCTCACCCGCGACCTTACGATAGCTAAGCTTATGCAAAAAATTGTACTCCTTTTTCAACATCGTTTAAATTTTGCTCAAAAAATCAGTTTTTGTTTCGGGAAAAATCTCAAATAATAGCCCTGTACCTAACTGACTTGTTCACGTTGATAAATACAATTATACTAACGATATCAATTAAGCAATATACCTAATGATACCACCTACAATGTTATACAGCAATTTTAATCATGTTTTTGATACAGCGAGCAACTCAGATAAGTATAATTTGAACCATAAAATGATGATCATTAAACAATGGTTGACTGTTTCTACGGAAAGGGGAATCATGGTGTATTTAAAATTAACTATCCTCTTAAATATCATGACAATCTTATCGTTGTCTGTTACTACATATGTCTGTACAACAACAACATAAAATCAGTATCCTTACAAAACTACTGTTGATGTTGATATATTTTATTAGAAATATACCTTTTTATAAATGGGAATAAAATGATCACTTATAGTACCTTTTTATAAAATCGGGTTTTTTGAAGAAGATTGTGTATTTAAATAAGTTTTAAAAGTAAAAAGTAGACCAAATAAAAAAGTATAATAGGTAAATTAAAATAAATTACTTCGCGTGCGATCTAAACTTGAACTCAAGATCCGCTTAACCACTACACTGACGACAGAGCTGTCCAAATTATCGATATCATTACACGTGAAATTACTTAACACTCAAAAAACCATTATAGCTCGAAAATACGCGTCTTCCCGGAGATGAAAACCAACCTTGTTCGCTCTCGAATAAGCTCTCCATATAAAGTTATCTGTTATTTTGTACTCATTAGACAGATTCATTACTTTTAATTGATCTCAAGTGCATTTACTGCTTATTTATTTTATACTGATTATTTGTTTTTGTTTCAGGCAAATGCCACCCCTACCTGGACTTACCCCGAATGGTCGTCGTGTCATTCTAATGAGAGGTAAAATGAGTCTTGTACCTACCCTTAATAATAAAATAACTCACTGCACAATGACACGGCACGACAATAAATAGAACAGAATGTATTTTCCTGAGGTTTTTTTTTCACGGCGTGGATTCCAGTGATTGGCATAAAAAAGGTCCATAATGCCAATTTAATAGGGACTGAAGTCTTATGTTTTTTTTTGCCTAGTAACACAACAAAATTTAAGATTTATTGACCAATCTCCGCAAGAGAGTTACGAGTATATGCACACGTGCGCGCGCAGGGCGCTGTGGTCCAAAACTTTAGAACTGATGATTCTCTTTTGTTTCCCTAGGCTTAGACAAAGATGTCACCACCCCTAATGTAGCGGACGCCTTCAAATTAGCGCTCATGTTGGGCGACGTGCGTCTAAATGAGGAAAAGGAAGGAGTAGCCGGAGACGTGTACATTCTAGATGCATCTGTGGCCACACCAACCCACTTTGCTAAGTTTACGCCAACCCTCGTCAAGAAGTTCCTAGTGTGTGTACAGGTACGTAGAAACAAGATGAAAATATATTGTTCTAAGACATTTAAACCTTTTGTAACCGTTTTGAAGGCTACCAGGCTATTATTACCGCCCGGATTTCTACCACCATCTTGCTCGCTAATCCTGCCGTGAAGCAGCAGTGCTTGCACTGTTGTGTTTCGGCGTGGAGAGTAAGACAGCCGGTGAAATTACTGTCACTTGAGGTATCCCATCTTAGGCCTCTAGGTTGGCAACGCATCTGCAATCCCCCTGGTGTTGCAGGTGTCTATGGGCGGTGGTGATCTCTTACCATCAGGAGACCCACTTGCTCGTTTGCCATCCAGACGAATAAAAAAAAAAACCTCTGTTGCCAAGGCAATCAGGCGCCAATAGCCACAAACTAAAAAGTTTACTCAATAATTTTTGTTTTATATTAAAAATTAATATATACTTGAAAAATAAAAAGTGCTTAGTAAATAAGCATTCGTTTCCACTGTTGCAGCTTAATTTATTTGTAATCGAAATGAAAAGTAGAGTGTATAACTTGTTCATAAAACTCATTTTATAAACTTGTTGTATAATCCATTATTCTTTAAAGAAGCACCAGGTTTTGTATATCTTTTGTGCGCAAAAACGATAGAGCCGAACTTTGGCCTATTATTTTCGTAGCTTTAATTTTAAAATACATTTAATTCAATTGTTTTTCTGTCAACAGGAAGCCTACCCCGTCAAACTGAAGGAAGTGCACGTCATCAACGTGTCACCTCTCGTTGACAAGATAGTCAACTTCGTCAAACCTTTCATCAAGGAAAAAATCAGAGAAAGGGTACGAAATTTCTAGATCATTTTTTGTGTTTTTGTACAAACTGTGAAACTGTCGCACTTAGTCAATCAAAAAGTACTGACAAACTTAAGCATCCACTTGTAACTAGTTGTATTGTAACAGAACATCAATCATCCGCTGTTTTTAAATATGTCGGACTTTAGTAAATGCTCCTCGAAATTTTTATTAGGTATTCATGATGAAGCTCGGAACAATAATTTTACTGTTGTTTCGCTTAAATGCTCAATAATACACTTACTAGAATGCTCGCTAAAATGCTCCTGTTTACTGTGTGAAGTTTTACCTCTATGTAATGTAACATTAGCTAGAATGCTCATTACAAGTGAATAGAATACTCAAGTTAATTAGCACCTAAAAAGTAAATATTATGTGTTTTAAAAACGTAAAGTAACACCTTTGCACTCTTAACAATATTATTTAGAAGTAACGAATAGGTATATACTCCTTTGTTTCTTTCGTACAGGGACTAACGTTTTGCATGTCTACGTGTCGATGAATATGACCTATGACACATGTATAATTAAATACTTTAACAATTCTGTTTCTAGATTTTCCTTCACTCAGACATCAATGATCTCTACAAGTACGTACCTCAGGAAATGATGCCCACAGAATTTGGTGGCAATGCTGGCTCCTTGGATGACCTACATAGTAAGTTGCTGTTCTCATCCTCATGTCCTCAGGGTGACACTATTGTATATCGTTTTTTCTTTATTATCTTTTTGACAAACGGTTCAGTTTATTGATAGAATCTATATTGAATTTTTTTGCCCAAATCGAAAATATTTTCTTTTATACATTTAATAATTATAAGTTATTATTATTATTAAGGGTCAAATCGTAAAAATTACAAGCTTAACGACTGAAGTTGACGTAACACATAAGAGAAACAAAATATACTTTTTTAATCTTTTTTCGTTACACATGTGGGAATTAAAAACGTTTTAGTTAAAAATTAAAAAAAAGGAACATTTAGATGGTTTTCCGGCGCATAATTAATTATCTTAATTCTTGATTATCTTTTAAAATATTCAGGATTAGGATAAATAATGTCTTAGAGAGTTAACTTCAATGGTCCCTTAAATTTACCTGATGTACAGTATTCCTAGTTGTTGCAACAACTGTACCTACTTATAGCAAATTGTCACCTCACCCAACTGTACACAACACGTACTACACTGCACTTGCAAAGTCACGATCTCCGCTCAATAAATCGTTTACTCCAGCGATTACTACCATTATCATAAATTATTTATAATCAATAAAAAATATTTTTGCACTTTTCTGCATCTGCCACTGATATCCCATAATTCTCAAAAATAAGACTCCATTACCTACTTATAGACACTCTCTTGATAACTTTAATATTAAAAATAATTTTCGTTTGTCAGTGCCAATTACTTTGACATTTGACTTCCAAGCATAGAACAAAATATTAGACAGACACTACAAAAAATTAAGAATTAAGCCGTGGTGGCCTAGTGGTTTGACCTATCGCCTCTCAAGCAGAGGGTCGTGGGTTCAAACCACGGCTTGCACCTCTGAGTTTAACGAAATTCATGTGCGGAATTACATTTTAAATTTACCACGAGCTTTGCGGTGAAGGAAAACATCGTGAGGAAACCTGTACGAACCTACGAAGCGATTCAATGGTGCGTGCGAAGTTCCCAATCCGCACTGGGCCCGCGTGGGAACTATGGCCCAAGCCCTCTTGTTCTGAGAGGAGGCCTGTGCCCAGCAGTGGGACGTATATAGGCTGGGATGATGATGATGACTACAAAAAATAAACAGAACAAAACTTGCTACAAAATAAATCTTTATCGAAACTTGGTGTTTTTTACGTAGGAATCACGTGTTTTGAAAGAATAATGTAACGCTTACTTCATTAACACACTGTCACCTTTACCGTTAGATTATTCTTAATATCCATTTTTTACATGATTCAA
Source organism: Choristoneura fumiferana (assembly GCF_025370935.1). NCBI lineage: Eukaryota > Metazoa > Arthropoda > Insecta > Lepidoptera > Tortricidae > Choristoneura > Choristoneura fumiferana. Next base: position 5,509,603 of record NC_133480.1, read on the forward strand.
ACATATACTTAAGAATCTAAGCGCAGTTTAAGATGTCCACCAACGAGTTCACGGTTAAAGTCACGGGTTCACGATGAATGCTGGCCGCTTCCAACCGCAGCAACTGGAGGTCTATGGGGGAGACCAGAGGGGCTACTACGAAATTAAAAAATCGAAGTTCGTATCGTATCGTCCCTCTCACCCTCCTTTTAAACAATATAAGCTTGAGTGGGACGACAAGACACGAAGTTCGAGTTTTGCACTTCGTAGTAAAAGGCCTGAGGCCTTTGTCTAACACATTTAGAATCATAATCGTTTTCACCACTTCTTTCTGTCACACGATATAGACGAGGTTAGAATGAGACGGTGAATGCGATCGCGAACGTCAGCACGTTAGACAATACAGCCTCTGTTCATTGTTCAACAGCAGACTTCTTAGGGCTGATAATGATGATGATGTAACAAAATTTTGACAACCCTCAATTTTTTTCCAGAATCCTGGGTGAAAAAAATGGAAGAGTACACCCCCTGGTTCGCCGAGCAGGAAAACATCAAGGCTGACGAGTCCCTCCGACCTGGCAAGCCTACGAACTACGACGAACTCTTCGGAATCGACGGGAGCTTCCGTCAACTCGTCATCGACTGATCAGTAGGAGCACCAGCTGAAGAAAAGAAAACGATCCAACTTAAATACTCTTTACCTTCATGCAGACCGTTTCAGAATAGTTGAAACTAATACCACTTATTATTGTGTGAAAGTTCTTACAAAATGTACCTACCTGGTCTTCTTTAAACTAACAAATTTTCTCTATATTAATTTCATGTTAAACTATTATGAAAAGGACTGTACTATCTCAAAAAATAATTTTTGTTTTAAATAAAAGTATATGTTTGTTAATATCTACTTTAGAAATTACAAAATTAGTAGCATCTTCAAAAACTAATCTTTCTTCAAATATCGCGTAATTAAGTGTCATCTTTTTCTTTCTTCCGAGCAATTTGTGTAGTGTTTTTAAAATGACTGGATCGTTTTCGTTAGTGTTCAGCTTTAGTTTAGAAACTACCCTGCATAATTTTACCTAGTACGTTAGATAAACAATTTGTTTTTATTTCTAGAGCAGGGTTTAGTGGTAGCATCTTTCTACTGTCGCTTGTAAGTTACCATTGTTGTACGGTGCTTGTATTATTGACCAAATATTTTGTGGACCAAAGGTCGAGGTCTTTGCTCAACGATTGCGGTGATATGTTTGATGTTTGCTTTGAATATTTTAAGCATTTGAACCAATAAATATTCTTTTTATTATTTCGTCTTTTATTTCCCTGATGCGTGGATTGGTGCAGTCGCATGGATCCAAATCATCGTCATCATCATCAACCTTTAGCAGTCCACTACTGAAAACAGGCCTCCTCCAATGAGCGCCATTGCGCCCTAACTCGGCTCGGCGCATCCAAATAGGCTCTATGGATCCAAATAGATGGGCAAAATAGCCGCGGACTAAATATGTACCACAATATGGATGGCGACGACGTGGTAGGCCGAGGAGGCACTAGCAGGGTGAGCCGACGTGTTCCTTGAGGACTTATTGCTCCGCACAATCCGAACTACCTGAAGCCACATTGCTTAACTCTAATTCACTCGAAACCACAACCGTATTCAGTAGTTTTTCTGTGAAACGATACAGGATGCGAATATTAAGATACAATAAATGTGTGTGAACCTGAGTGTGCCAGTTCTGAAGCGTTTCAACCGACGTATCTTGTGTTATGAATATCCAAGGATAATAATGTGTATAAACTAGAACCATTACAGTTTTGTGACCAGACGCCACACCATAGGTACATGATATATAGTAGTGATTGGGATTTTTAGTTGACGTAGGTACATACAAATTAATCCAAGGGTGGTCAACCCAGGCCCGCGGGCCGTAAAGTGGCCCACCAAGGCGTTTTAATTTACTGCCAACGTGCTAAATCAGCCAACCTTTCTATTTCTAACTATAATTTTAGTAGGTAATTAAGTACTTCTAGATAGATAGTGGCCTGGCGCCGCTTCAGGCTTAAAAAATTTTGCCCACCTAGGAAATCTATTATCTAAATAAAGCCTTGTATTAGTCGAGTTTCATAACACATGGGAAACGGTGGTTAAAACACTTCGGATCCCCATCCACCAAAGTCCTCTGGTTCTACTACATACTCTATTGTACCTACCTAATCGCCACTGAAGCGAGACTACTGAACATAGGCGGTGAAGATGATGAAACGTATCGCGACCCGTGAAGACAGACAAAATTTCTCAACATTTCGCACGCAACGAAACGCACTGATTACGTACTGTTTACTTTATTTAGCCATTTTTAGGGTTCCTTCAAAATATCCACTTATTTTTAGAAGCTTTTATTTAATTTGCCCAGTTTCTTGTTGCTGTTGGGTCAAATCTTGCAAGTTTATTTTTGACCCACTTCCAGTGGTCGGACTGACTTCAAATTTGGTATACCTCTACAATGTGTAAGTAAGATGGCAATGCTAGTACAGTCAACAAAAAAAAGCTTGTATTTAAAATGAAAATTTTAACTGAAATTTATTTATAGAGGATGTTGGATCACAAAGTAGCATAGATGTTGTCTTTGATTACAAAATTTAATATAGTGAAAGGTAAATTTAAATTGATAACTAGTTGTTTAAATATGGGAAATTTATGAAGAAATTAGTTATTGTATTTGTTTTAAGGCCTCCTAGAGGACCTACGGAGTCTGAAGCAAAGCTTAGCCCTCTGATATTATGAAGGAACCTACACAACCTGACAAGTTAAAAATACAATTCTGACAAATTACATTTGGACTTTCAATAAGTATGGGAGCCGATATGGACGCATGTATTAGACTAAGGGTGAAGCAGGACTAGCGAAATTTTTGAGAGAAAATGAAAAGCATTATAATGGGGTGGAGAGGCCTTTGGATGGCAATGGTACACATATCGAACATTTCCCAGACGGAATCGCGGGGACAAGCCAGTATTGAAATAAAAATCAGCCTATAGACAATGATCATCATAGATCCCTCCCTCCCTAGTCACACTTAATTACTATGAAGATAGCAATTAATTATAGTTTTGCCACAAATCGTCAACTAAGTTATGCAAGAAAGAGAGAAAGAAATAAATCATTTATAAATTCGTGACAAAGTACGAAATAACAAAAATGAATACGATTTATGATGAATACGACGTCAGGGACGACGACTCAACGGGGTCACGACGTTTTGCCACCTAGTTAGTTTAAAAAAAAATATTAATGCGAGACTAACTATCTGGATACCGAATTTCATCTGAATCTGTTTAGTGGTTTAAACGTGATAACTGATAAGGTAACAAACAAACAAACAGGCTTACAAGCTTTGGCATTTGTAATACTAGCCGATTACCCGAGTCTCCTTCCTCCGCGTAGAATTCGTTTATCGCTATCCCGCGGGAACTACGCAATTTTCAGGGATAAAAACTATCTTATGTCCTTTCCCGGGACTCAAACCATCTATTTACTCATCTAAATCGGTGCAGCGGTTTAGACGTGATGAGTTAACAAACAAACAGACTTACAAACTTTCGCATTTATAATATTAGTGGGAAGTGGGATAATCCATAAATTCTCTAGAGTTTGCCTCGTCGATGGTCAATATTGACCAGTGCCCTTAGTGTAAGTTTTCGGTTACAAAATACGTCTCGATGGCGTTCGCGTTAAAATCTCAATTTGTATGCAAACACGAACAGCGCCTCTAGCGGAACGTCTGCAATGTTCGTGTTTCCATACAAATTGAAATTTTAACGCGAACGCGATCGAGACGTATTTTGTAAGGACGTCTTGTAGGCTTTTTTAAATCTCGATTTAAGGCTTAAACTGACAGTTTTTGTATGGATCTGGCCGGACTTAAGACCGCTTAAACCTAGATTAAAAAGCCTGCAAGTGGACGTAAGGTAGGTACAGTTAAAACCATCTCCTAATTCACGCTTAACTAGTTATTTAACTCTTAATTCAACGCTCTACTTACCATTGCAATATTAGCTTCCGGTTGCAACGCGAAGTTTACCAATTCACTAATTACCGAATAGCGTGCAAACAGACGTGGGTTTTATTGATTTTTAGGGCTCCGAGCAAAAGAAAATAACGGAACCCTTAAAGAAAGAAAGAAAACATTAACCCCCTGTTTCACCATCGATTCATTAAATTTATTTGACGGATAAATGTGATGCCGTCTCTGTTTGTTTCGTTTAAATAGGTGGAGAAGGCATCACATTTATCCGTCAAATAAAATTAAATCAATGGGCGGTGAAACAGCCTCTTATTCGTGACGACGTGGAAAAAATAATTAGGATCGCTTCTTTGTCCAAGCGGACGTCTTTCGGTTTATGATGATGTCAATAATTGAGTCAATCAAGGCTTTTTACAATTGAATTAATTTATTAAGCATGATTTAGGTGAAAAAAAAATTTTTTTTACACGTATTTATAGGTGAATATACGTTGTTGTTTAAAACATTTTTAACAACAAAGTGTAGTATGAGTGATGTCACTGATGTCTTTACGGGACAGAATAATAATAAGCGCAAGAGTACCTAACATATTTATATTTATATCTTTCAAGTGCCATCTCTAATGTGTAAGCACCTACGCTGTAATTAACTTGATAGTACATCGAATGATGCAGATTATAATTATGACACATAGGAAGTTATTAGTCAGTCTTTAATTTGTAGATAAAGATAACACTAGGAAAAAACTGTTTCTCAAAATTAAAAAATGACCTCGCTTCTATATCTAAATGGTTGTCTGGATCTGGAACAGTCGTGTTTAAGAGATAAACCGTATTTTGTCTTTTTTGACTCATTATACTGCTTTATGGACTTATGGTGTTCTATCTTTCTTAATAACTATTATAAATGTGAAAGTTTGTGAAGATGTTTGGATGTTTAGATGTTTGTTTCTCAATCCCGCAATAACGGCTGAACGGATTTACATGAAACATGGCGTGCAGATAGACAATGATCTGCATTCAGCCATAAAATACTTGATATCCCGGTAATTTGTTCCCGCGGGATAATATTTTAAGTTTGAAAATGGATAGAGGGCACTGTCCAAGAACGGTGACGTATTATAATTTCGGCAGCTCGGCTCTCAAGATAACTTCGTTTGAAAACAATAGATGGCGTTGTGCAAGCGAGCGTAACGTTGTCCGTTCAAATTGTTACCGTAACCTTTTTTCAAGCCAAACTCTCAGACCTTTATTTATTGCGTTGCCTTGGTAACAGAATCGTGTAAGTAAATGGTTATCGTAGACAACCATTTACTCGTGTATTACATGAAACGGCTATTTCAAATGCGGGCGAAGCCGCAGGTTAAGGCTAGTGAATATTATAAGGATATTTAGTGTTATGGACGTTACGTTAAATCCATACTAATATTATAAATGCGAAAGTGTGTGTGTTGTGTGTTTGTATGCGTTTGTGTGTTTGTATGTTTGTCTGTCTTCCGTCCGTCTGATTTTTGCATAGAGATTGTTTATGGGCCACAGAGTGACATAAGCTACTTTTTATCCCGGAAAAATGCACAGTTCCCGAGGGAACAGCGCGCGATAACCGAATTACACGCGGGCGAAGTCGCGGGCAAAAGCTAGTTTGGAGATAAATGAAAAAATGTGATGGAGGCCTAAAGGAATACGAGTATGGTTGAAAATAGGCTAAGGAGAAAATTAAGACAATTTTATTTGGTAAAAATATCAAATTAACCCAATTTTACTTATTGTGTTATTATTGACTATACGTAGGTATACGTATACGTAGGTACCTACTCGTCATCTCAGCCTATATATGTCCCACTGCTGGGCACAGGCCTCCTCTCAGAACAAGAGGGCTTGGGCCATAGTTCCCACGCGGGCCCAGTGCGGATTGGGAACTTCACACGCACCATTGAATTGCTTCGCAGGTCTGTGCAGGTTTCCTCACGATGTTTTCCTTCACCGCAAAGCTCGTGGTAAACTTCAAATGTAATTCCGCACATGAATTTCGAAAAACTCAGAGGTGCGAGCCGGGGTTTGAACCACGGCTTCCTAGGCCACCACCTACTTGTACTGGTATCCAAACTATACCTTTTAAATTGAACCTATCACTAGAGTGTGTGAATTTCGACTTGCGACATTTGTCCCGAACAAACAAGCACACACACTATATACACCGTAGTAGGTATAGATATATATATACAGCACAACTGGTATGTTAATGTCACTCGGGAATTTTCGTTTTTTTTCCGTTTTCCTGAAGATGTAAATGAGAAATAAAAAGAAAACCGATCTTTTGTTTCGAGTTCCCAGCGACATAGCAAACTATGTGGTAGTTTAAGTGTACCTACACATTGTCGTCATCAGTCATACTGATTTATATTTTACCGTGTCCAATAACGAAGTATGGCGTTTCTTAAGTATACTTATGATATACTATGACGGTAATTCAATTGGGCTATGACGTACGTAGCTTCAACGTGTTGTCTTGAAATACAGACATAAATTGGTTCATTCAAATTAAAATATTATCCTTCAGAAGAGCAACAAAAGTGTTGCGTATTTACCCGACTGCTCGTAGAGGGTTATGTTTTTTTATAGTTCATCATCATATCAGTCATAGCGCGTATTATTTAATTTTTAAACACTATTTTACTATCAAGCCTTCATATATTATTTGAAAATACATTATTAAAATGGTAAACTGAAGTAAAACCACACTACTTAACACTTTTTGCAACGAAAATACAAACTGAGACATGGACAGAAAAAACAGAAAAAGAGACCAGCGCTGGGAATCGAACCCAGGTCCTCAGCAATCGTTACTTTTTGTAACGTTTTTGTATTTCCTTTTTGTACAATAAAGACTAAAACAAACAAACCTACCAAAAATGGTACAAGCTCATCCATCCATCCCAGCCTATAATACGTCCCACTGTTGAACACAGGCCTCCTCTCAGAATGAGAGGGCTTGGGCCGTAGTTCCCACGCGGGCCCAGTGTGGATTAGGAACTTCACACACACACCATTGAATTGCTTCGCTGGTTTGTGCAGGTTTCCTCACGATTCACCTTAAAACTCGTGATAAATTTCAAATGTGATTTCGCACATTAATTTTGAAAAACTCAAAGGTGCGAGCCGGGATTTCAACCAACGATCCTCTGCTTTAGAGGTATGGCCTCAAACCACTAGGCCACCACGGCTGTTACAAGCTCATAAACTAACTATATTTTTTGTTGTCTTCTCTTGCAATGTCGTCCAACGACATAGCCGTACCTATCTGAAAGTCATCCCAAGAAATTTAACCGCCGAGATTGGATTGAAACAAAGAAAATATAAACCAGTAATAACGTAATTTAGAAAAGTTTAAAATTCTCAAAAACGGCTTAACCGATTGTGATAAAACATAGTTAAAACCCACCGCAAGGACACTCGCTTTCACGTAAAAAACTGCATCGAAATCGGTCTATCCGTTTGAGAGCTACACGACATGAAACTTATGACACCTTTCTTTTCGTGTTGGGGTTAAAACATCTTTACAACTCTTAGCCAAAACCATACATTATGAAACAAGTGTATTCTCTTTAGGGCCCCATATTGGGAATGGAGTCCGTTGAGTTTCTCGCATTTTTCTGACGGTGTCGCAATCTACAAGGCCTGCGAGGTAGCCACCTGCGGATGTACGATAGGCGGAGTGCACAGTGAACATTCAAACCGCACAATTTAAAGAATACGATTAAATATTAAACCAGGACATTTGCCTCGTAGCATAAATAAAAAAAGCAAAAAACTTGTCCGTAGTCTAGAAATTTTAAGTAAACTAAAGTTCGACAATCGGGAACCATTCATAATAGTAGCTCAAAATTTTCAATAATGGGTCCCGTCTGTTGAACTTAAGGTAGCTAATTAACAGGATTGTAAACTAATTGACTTGTTTTTTCCTTTTCAGATTTAATTTAAAGGTTTTGAATAGTCGGGTTTTTCGGTTGCTTTATAAAAGAAAATAGTTTTTGATGTTCTTGTGAAAATTGTAACTTAAAATTGTTGTAATATACAATACATATATTTGAAAAGGGCTATTACCTTTAATTTGTTACCCGTATTGTTACAATTTAAAAAAGAATCGTTCCTCAGCATTTTTGTTTCGCTTTCGTTTTGGCTTTAATTTATTTCTAAATTCGATTTTCAACCTTTTTAATACCCTATAGTGAACAAATTTTATTCTTCTACGTAACCAATATAAACACACCCTTACTTCCACTAAAGACTGTACCACACTTCATTTACCTTCGTTTAGTTGCCCAAGAGACGTTCTCGGTATCAGAATACTATCTTATCTTAGCCAGTGCTGTACCAGCTACCACAGGCAGCGCACGGCCAGTTGCGAAGCGATCGAGATATTTCGCAACCGAGTTCGATCTTTTGACGAGGACAACTGGTTGAGAAAGTGAGTCAAGTTTTAAATTAGTGTGATTCGGATTTTGTTTTTTTTTGCAGTTTTTTTTTAAACTATGATTAATAAAAAAAACGTGAATGGTTTTTGGTGTTTTCGGCTTATTTATTTTAAAAACTTAAATTAACGCATTTATTTCATTAAATCATTCCGAAATTCTGCATGATGTTATATATTATTAACTTGTGTTTAAAATAACAAAGTTTTGGTATTTTACAAAGCATGTTACTTTTAATTTAATTTAACATTGCTAAATTAAGGGTTCATTTGACAAAAAAAAACTTCGTAATTCAAAATCTCATTTAAGAGTCTTAAAAAATCCACGTTTATGAAAAATACGAAACCTACAAGTTAATTCACAAAAGATGGCACTAATGATTTGAATGACTGAATGATAATGTCTATGTGTGCATCGCAAAATGATTAAATATAGGTTGATTCTATAATTGATAATTGAGTTATAAAATGTATTGTACTTTTTTACAAAAATATTAGGAGTAAAAAGAGCCTGTATAAGAACGGCACTCACACAGTGACAAGTGACATTACTTATCTTCAATTCATTCATTTCAGCTCTTTAGGTATAGCATAAATCGTGTGGCTTGTAGGACACATTTATCAAATTAAGCGTTAAATTAAAAATATTTTGTTTTTATTTCACTGTCACTGTGAGCTGCTTTGTTTACAAAATTCAAGGCTTTAATCATTAGCTATCTTACCATTAAAGAAAACATTATCACTTGCTTATGTGTCATCTTAATGAATCATTATTTTTCACTGTAACTGTACTATAATTTGGTAAAAATAGGTACAGCTATCTGTAGATATAAATTGCAAAGGGCTTAGAATTTAAAAATATTTCAAAGATAGGTACGTATACATTAATGCAGAAGGAAACAGCCCAAAAACTTTTTAAAAATACAAAATTCATATTAAGATTAGTAATTTTAATTTACAATTTCCGTGACAAATTATATTCGGATGCTTTTTGTCCTAAAAAAAAACCAAGAGCATTTTCCCTGGCCACATTTTGAAAGTTTCTCTGAAAACTCTCTTTTTCAAATAAATTTGCCGATCAAAAAATTCAATTTCTACTTATGTATATATCTAGATGAGAATACACAACAAACAAGAAAAAATAATGCAATCAAAACAATTATAAAAAAATAAATTAAATCACTGATGTGATTTCGAAATTATACAAGAACACTTTTATAAAAATAGTTCAGTTAAAGTCCAACCTCGACCTACTTGGAAAATTAAGCTTAAGCCGGCATTTGATTTAAATTTTAAAACAACATTCTCCTATTGAGAAATATTCTATCCACCTGTACTACCTTTAGCTAAAGGAATCTAGTAGAACACCAATGTTTCGAAACAGTATTTCCGTTCTCCGATTTATAACCGCATAAGCCTATACCTATGGTTTCTCTGGCATAGTTGTAGTCAGTTGAATTGCAATTCTGAGGTTTGCATCATTCCCGTTGGAACTTCCAAGGATTACGTCGCGGTGTTCCTTTACAATGCACGGATTCTCTATATAGTTGGCGGTTAGATTTTGATATTTACACGGGCGCGCCAAAGTTCGCATAATTTTCGTAAGTCATAATGTATTGTAATGTTTCGCAGAATTATTGTTTGTCTTAATTTTTTCCCACTGAAACCGTAATTTTTTCTGTTTTTTTTAAATGGTCATCCTATAGAAAACCGTAGGTTAACCGTTAACTGTTAAACCGTTATTCTGAACAATGATTGGATTCAGAGAAAAAAGAGTTATGACAAACAATACATTCTGACTTTCAACAGTTATGCGAGCCGATATGGATTAATTTTACATGATAGTGGAAATCCCCAATCCGTGGGAATCCATACTAATATTATAAATGCAAAAGTGTGTGTGTTTGTATGTTTGTACGTTTGTCCGTTTTTCATGTCGAAACGGAGCGACGGATCGACATGATTTTTGGCATAGAGATAGTTTATGGGCCAGAGAGTGACATAGGCTGCTTCTTAACCCGGAAAAATACACAGTTCCCGAGGGAACAGAGCGCGATAACCGAATTCCACGCGGGCGAAGCCGCGGGCAAAAGCTAGTATTGGTATAAAAATACCTATGTGTCATTCCAGAGATTTAGCTATCTACCTACCAAATTTCGTTCATCCGCCTCGCAGTTTGCAGAAAATAATATATTATTATATACATAAATGCATACACACCGACTTTCGTATTTACAATATTAGTAGAAATTATGGTCCTTGCCTATAGTAGGGTTGCGGGCCTGCAAAGTAATAAGTAAGTTATTGCTTATAGCTTATTGATATGAACCTCAGCATAGTAAAGCCTGATTCAATTAATTGATAATTAAATAAATAAATATCATGGGACAAAACACAAATAAACATACAATACCAATTGTCAATGACACCAATTGACCTAGTCCCAAACTAAGCAAAGCTTGTATTATGGATACTAGGCAACGAATAATAATACTTATATATGTAGATAAATACAGACGTAAATACATATAAAACATCCAAGTCCCGAGAAAAAACATTCGAATTATTCATACAAATATCAGACCCGGCCGGGAATCGAACCTGGGACCTCAGTAGTCAGCTTTGTAGTCCGGTTCTCTAACCACTTGGCCATCCGGTCGTTACCGCGCTAGAGCTGGACATTCGCAACTTTTCTCTTTGCACTTCGTGCACCTAACGTGGTTAGGTTAGGGTAAACCATACAGTAATTGGCCACAGTGCAGTAATTGCCCACTGAATTAAATCAAAAATTTACAAAGAAAAGTGGTGATAAATGATAACAAATGTCGTGCTAATTATAATAATCTAGTCGCTTTTATTATAACATTATTTGTATTATTGTTTTTTCATATAAAAAATCAAGTGGCCAATTACTGTATGGTTACCCCTACCTACCTACCTGTCGGTTTACCGCCAACTATGTTAGTAGCAGTCATAGAGTACATTTTTGAGTGAAAACAAAAGAGAATTAAATCACTACGTGACAATGATAACAGCGGGGAAATACCACGAGCAAGTACTACGTATATTTTCAATGTTTTGTCTATAAAATGCTAAAAGAACAGATAAAGACAAAAATGATCAAGTTAACATAAGCTTCATATTCCAGCTCAGAATATAAGTGCTTGAACTGTAGTTTCCAGAGCTGAGTGTGGATTGGGTACTTCAGTGAGCGATACCATTTGAAAATCTAGGTATAAGTAGGTTCTTTTAAAAGAGTAATTCTTGCGTATTTTATATATTTATTTTATATATTCTATCAGGTATCTGGGAAAAGGCTCAAATCATTTCGACAAAATTTGCTATCAATCGATCAATATTCAACAATAGATCTAGCTTGATCCTATCTCTGAGAAATCACGTGTTTTTGAATTATTAGGGTTCCGTACCCAAAGGGTGCCAACGAACCCTATTACTGAGACTCCGCTGTCTGTCTGTCTGTCTGTCCGTCTGTCACAGGGCTCTATCTCTTGAGTCGTAATAGCTAGACACTTGAAATTTTCACAGATTACGTACCCCGAGTCCGATTCGCACTTGACCGGTTTTTACTTTTAGTGAAAAACTCACATGCAGTAGCTCACATTAGTAGCTTTGATAGTTTTATCATCAGCGTGGTTATTCAGCGGTATTGAAAGTTCAATGTCTCAAAAACGACTAAAGCGATTTTTATCAAACATAGTTAAAACGACCACCGTAAGAAGACTTGCTTTCACAAAAAAAACCGCAATGAAATCAATCCATCCATTCGAGACCTACGATGCCACAGACAGACATACCGACGGACACATCAACATTGGCGGTAAACTTATAACATCCCTCTTTTTGCGGCCAAGTAAAAATCTTCGGAGATTTTGCGAAGATTTTTTCGGAAGCTTTGCTCGGGCAAAGCTCGGTTGACCAGGTGGCTTGGCAGGTGGCAGCTGGCCTTTAGTGTTTAATATGTCGACGCAAATAAACTAAAACTGATGCTTATCATTATAAATATTGCTTGACAGGAAATGTATTGTTGGATAAATACAAACACACAATATCCTTACAGAGTTTTAAGTTTACTCACCGAAGACTGAAGACTGTGTATATTCTGTTCATAAAACATAGTTCTGTTTACTTTTGTTTATGTTAACATTTGTAAATCTTTAACGTTACGAGAAGACTGACGAACAGGCAATTTACAGCCTAAACCACTGGAGCTAGAGAGAGAACATAATACTAGTGGATCATACAGGTGTACTTAGTCTAAATTTTTTTTTATTTTCCGACGAAAAATAGATGGAGATGTTAAAAAAACCTACAAAGTCATATAGGGGTGCAAGCTCGGACATATTGTCACGTTGACAGTCGGATCTCTCTGTCTTTACAAGCAGTAATCCTTAAAAAACTTTAAAAAAAAGGGAAAAAAAACTAGTGCAGTACTCTACTCTAAGTATATTATATGGCTCCTTGTCTCTTCAACGAGCCAATTCGCTTGGCTATGCTCATGCTAAATAACTTAAAATTTAACAATCGGGACCCATTACGTTAAAAACTAAAAAATACGGAGAATGATAGAAATACCCACGGAGTATATAATCATACTCCTTACTATTTTTTCAAAAGCCACCATTATTAGAATTTTTTTGACGCCCTTTGCACCAAAATTGCGTATTTACGTGATTGGCGGGAAACTAAGCGACGAATCAAAGTCAAAGTCAAAATATCTTTATTCAATTTAGGCTATAACAAGCACTTATGAATGTCAAAAAAAATCTAACACCGGTTCGGAAAAACCTCTGTTGAGAAGAATCCGGCAAGAAACTCAACGAGATATATATATTTTTTAAACATTTATACATCACAAGTATTTAACACAACTTTATTTTTAACACAGTAGGTTCGCTATTTGAAGGGATCGTTAATGCGGATCGGAACTATTTCCAAATATCCCTGTCCATGATATAATCATTAACTTTATAATACGCCTTAGATATTAATGTCTTCTTGACAATAGATCTGAATTTTGTATCTGTTTCATTTATAATATTTTTTTGGAATTTTATTATAAAAACGTATGCAATTTCCCAGTAACGACTTTTTGGTTTTAGCCAGTCTGTAAGATGGAACTGTTTCTAGTAGCCTTTGGCTTATCGACGTTAGTGGGAAAATCACATATGTTCTTCCTTACATACATGATTATTTCAAAAATGACACCAACTTTACCATTGGCTGCAGCAGCGTAGCCGGCAGGTACGCGGAGGCCCAAGCTGATACTTTATCTATCGTTTAGAAACGAGTGAGATCGAACTAAACTTTGACCACCAAAGTTTGGTTGCGCGCTCAGACGTTTGTTTATGGGATGATTCGGGGCACAATAATTGTACTCACAACGATGATATTTGTTTTATGCACTCATTAACTAATTAAGAACATGCCTTGGCTAAAATAAACCAGAGTTACCGAATGGTTTTTTTACAATTTAAGGATTTACAAGTAAAAACGGATTCCGGACAGCCCACCAAGTATTGGAAAACAAGTTTTGATGTTTTTTTTCTTGCTGAGGATATATTATTAGGTGCTACAAATAAAGAATTATATCAACTATAGTATAAAAAATATAACAATATCTAAGAACAAGTTAACAGTGGCAATAACCTATCCGCCGCGTCAAAATCGAGCCTGGATTATTCACCCATACCTAATATTTGACTTGCTGTGTTTCGCAAGCGACCTTATGTCTAAGCACGACCATGAACTGATGCAAAATATTCATTTTCAACACGTCAATGTTATATGTTTGTAAACGGTAATGGCGACGGCGGGTTAGGCCCAGACGGAGATGGCGA
>NC_133480.1:5526431-5627878 GCF_025370935.1 Choristoneura fumiferana
CGATTTGTCATCACCGAAAACCTCCACATACCAAATTTCATCGAAATCATTGCAGCCGTTTCCGAGATTCTGATAAAATTCGCTACAATCTGGCCGTCGTAAATAATCTAGGGTGAATTGGGCAAGCGTGCTCCATTTTAGTCGACATCTTTGCTCACCATCAGGCTTGATTGTGGTCAAACGCTGGCCTATTTAGATATAAAAAGCGTCCAAGTGCGAGTCGGACTCGCCTATGGAGGATACGATTTATGACGTATTAAAAAAAAACTACTTACTAGATCGCGTTCAAACCAATTTTCGGTGGAAGTTTGCATGGTAATGTACATCATATATATTTTTTAGTTTTATCATTCTCTTATTTTAGAAGTTATAGGCGGGGGGGGGGGGACATTTTACCACTTTGGAAGTGTCTCTCGCGCAAACTATTCAGTTTAGAAAAAAATGATATTAGAAACCTCAATATCATTTTTGAAGACCTATCCATACGTATACCCCACTAGTATGGGTTTAATAAAAAAAAAAGTAAATTGTTTCAGTAAATAAATGTAAATAAATATGGGACAATTAACACCAATTAACCTAGTCCCAAAATTTTTGTGTTATGGTTTTGTGATAAATATAATTATTTAGTAGATACATACTTAAATACATATTAAGCACCCAAGTTTCACACCGTATTTTCATACAAATAGTTTCGGAAAAACCCAGCTTGTACAGTTCTCTAACCACTAGGCCATCTGGTCGTCAAAAAGAAATCAAAAAAGAAGAAGAAAGAAGAATCAAAGATGTCAAAAATTAAAGCTGGAATCTTGAAATTGAAGCTGGAAGCTGGATCCTGAAGGTCAGAGGCTCTTGAGTTGTTTAGGGAGTTATAATAGGCCGTCGATTGCGTGATAGTAGAGGCTGCGACCCTCGCTCTGGCTCATATTTGGTGCAACAGGTCTCCATTGCCATTCAGTGGGGTAACACTGCTGGTATTATGGGGGTGTTTAAGCCAGGTACGATGGGGGGTGGGAGGGTTTAAGGCTAAGTTTTATGACGAAACATGTTGCAGATGAATTTATTGTAATAACAATTAAAGCTTGTAATAACCACTAGCCCAATCTGATTCCAGACGACCAGCGTCTCTTGAACTTCCTCCGCGGCTGCAGCTACTCCTTGGAGAAGACCAAGCGTAAACTGGACATGTACTTCACCATGCGTGCCGCTTGCCCAGAGTTCTTCATGAACAGGGACATCAACAGGCCGGAGTTAAAAGAACTTTTGTATAAAGCGTAAGTACCTACTACCATTTTGGTACCATTATATTCACCATCATCATCACACGGCGGTTGAAAAGTTTTTGAGATATTGAGTTATACATGTTCGAAACCACTGAATCTTTCTCTGTCGTTTGAGCTATGTTTCAACTTTTTCACAAAAATGGCGCCGGCAAAAAATTAGATTAGCCTTTCAATCGTCGGTATCAATCGTAGGCCACTGCTGGAGATAAGCTTCCTCTATAGACCTCCAGTTTCTTCGGTTGCAAACGGCCTGCATCCTTGAACCCGCGGCTTTAACCAGGTCATCCGTCCATCTCGTTGGTGGACGTCCTACGCTGCGCTTGCCGATCCGAGGTCTCTATTATATTGTGTTTGTATTATATTCGAGAACTTTTCGGCTCCAACGGCCATCCGTATCAGTATCATTATTATCTCGGGTCAATATAAATCCCACAGCTGGGCAGAGATCTCTCAAAATGGAGCTTGAGCTTTTAGTTCCCACGTGGCCCTAATATAGTTTGGGGACATCACACACACACTATAAAGTTGCTTCATAGGTGTGTATCTTGGTTTTCTAGCTTTCTTTCTTACTATAGTTTGCTTTGTCTATGCCTATAGTCTTGCTGTAGGACTATCTGCTAGCACATCCTCAGCGTCACCATTACACGTTTATTAGCACAACGGAAAGACATTTTGCAAGAATTTTTATTACGCTAGATTTAGCAACGGTGTTGTCTTTAGTTTTCATAAAAAATAACCCTGAGCATCATCTCTTTTGTTAATATTAACACCCGAATGCCGACTAGCACGTTTCCTAACCAACCGTCGTCGTCGCGTGCCATGCACGGAGCACCAAAAACGGTGCCGATACATAAGCCGAATCATAAGAAGTTATGAGTATGACACGTCGTTGACATATGTTGTCCGTATCGCATTACATTCCGTGTCTGATACTTTCCGATTACGGTCATAGTATGATACGGTGTAGTGAGTAGAAACCTTTTTTTTTTTTATTCGACTGGATGGCAAACGAGCAAGTGGGTCTCCTGATGGTAAGAGATCACCACCGCCCATAAACATCTGCAACGCCAGGGGTATTGCAGATGCGTTGCCAACCTAGAGGCCTAAGATGGAATACCTCAGGTGCCAGTAATTTCACCGGCTGTCTTACTCTCCACGCCGAAACACAACAGTGCAAGCACTGCTGCTTCACGGCAGGATTAGCGAGCAAGATGGTGGTAGCAATCCGGGCGGACCTTGCACAAGGTCCTACCACCTGCAAAACCTTACCTTCCCTCCTTACCCCCCCCCTTCCCCTTCCCCTTTTCCTTCTTACCTTTAGTAAGATTATTGTTGTTGCAGGCAAGGAGCCCCACTACCCGGCTTGACGCCAAACGGCCGGCGCGTCACAGTATGCAGAGGTAAGTTGCGTCATTTGACAGCGAGTCAAGGCGAAACTTAATAGCTCGGACCTGTGTTAAGCAAAGTTGACAGTGTTGACACCACGTGCCGAACAAAAGCATTTGTTTTAGTCTATGACCCTGTGTAGGCTTTTGTTGCATGAGCATAATAAAAAGTAGGCTTTTGTTGCATAATAAAAAGTTTGATCTTGTCTATCTATCTAATACCTTTAAACGAGCAATTCTTGTAAATATTTCGGGGATCTCGAAAACGGCTCCAACGATTTCGATGAAATTTGGGATGGAGGGGTTTTCGGGGATGAAAATCGATCTAGCTTGGTCTTATCTCTGGGAAAACGCTGGTTACTGAGTTTTAGCCCAAGCGGAGCTCAGTCGCCCAGGTACTTTTGAATTAATTGTGACGAAAACTGGCCAAGAACTACGGGCAATAATTTTAAAATACCTAAATACGAACGAAATACAAGACCTAAACTTATAAAATTCAAAATTACTTGGCAAATTTCAGCCGTTTTAGCATAAAAGAGTAGCACACACACACACACACACACACACACACACACACACACACAGTACACATACACACTCGCAAATTTTCGTTTTTTTAACAGTAGTGTTAGTTGGTTGGCACAGTGGTTACTAACCCTGGACTACGACGCTGTTGAAGGCATAATTAAATTTAAATTAATTCATCTGTCAGAATACTCAATCAGTGGCTATAGTTTTCGGCTTTTATGTTGTTTTACGTTGTGTTGTATACACACACACACACACACATACACACAAACATCACGCCTGTATTTCCAAATGGGGTAGGCAGAGCACACGAAACGTTACCGCTTCGGAGCCACTTTAGGTTTAAATTTTGACAAAAACGGTACAATAGTGACAGGTTGCTAGCCTGTCGCCTACGGTATACCTTAACCTATATCCTTTGTCGCCTCTTACGACATCCACGGAAGAAAGGGAGAGGTGTAATTCTAACCCGACACCACACGGGGCTACGTGTTGTATAATGTAACTAAATTTGTGATTAGTTGGTAAAATCTTATCTTTTAAATTTAGCTTGATCGCCCAAGACACAGGCTCTGCCTAGTTTGGGGGTCTCTGTTGATTCTTGTTAACACCATGTGTGCACGATTTCTACATTGTAATTATATTATTACTTAATAGTGTGTGCAATAAAGAATAAATAAATAAATATGATGCATGAATTTTATAATATCTAACAAGATCATCTTGGCCTATATACGTCCCACCGCAGAGTACAGGCCTTCTCTCAGAATTAGAGAGCTTGAGCCGTAGTTCCCGCAGATTAACTTCACACGCACCATTTTTATTTTTATTTTGCACATAGTTAAGTTCCGAAAAACTCAGCCCCACTTCTTGAGAGGCCTTAGGTCAAGTAAATACCGATATAGTAACAAGATAAAACACAAAAGACAAAATTTCACTTTATCTATGAATAAGAATAAGAAACATTTATTTAATAACTAACATAATCAATTAGGAAGTAACAAATATTCCAATAACTATCTAAGTAGGTTTGTCATGAATAAGGAATCCACTCAGCGTTTGTCAGGTCACGGAAGGTAACTCGACGCTCTATGCTTATGTCTTCCTATCTAAATGTCTATATAGACAACGGAAATTAAATTTTGTTTTTCTTATGTCTTATCTCCTCTACATATCTAACATCTGATTGTGCATGATTGATGTGGCTTTTCTCGTGACTGCTGTGACGTCAGATGTTTCTATCTGCGTCTTATTCGAATAAAGGCTTTGCTGATCGTTCATCCACCATTATACCTCTCATATTTCGTTTTCTAGAATTTGCTTACCATACAACCAACGGCAAAACCTACTAGACACTGGCAAAATTGTCCTACAATGGACAGAGCCATATTTTTAAAACAACAACAAAGGCCTTGCGGGCGCTTCGGGGCGTTCATTTGATGCAGCTATGTTGTGGCTAAGAAATTAAACATCCAAGACCCGAGAACAAACATTCGTATTATTCATACAAATATCTGCCCCGGCCGGGGTAGTCAGGTTCTCTAACAACGTGGCCATCCGGTCGTCACCACAATGCCTGCTTGAAAGGCCATTGGTCAAAGCACAAGGCTACCACAACACTATGATATTTTGTATACTCCCTAGTAGAGTGTAGTAGTAGGGTGAAGAACGAAACAGTTGGTATCTACCCTGATGGTTAGTTAGCTACCTACCTCTACTATATAATTAAGAATCCTTTTTTTATGACGGTGCAAGCATTCTATACTTCCACTAAACGTAGATATAGTTACATGTTTAGTTTTATTTTGTAACTAAGGGACCCCATATACTCGTACATCCCCGTATTATTATTTTTCTTTTCATGTAATATTTTCTTTAATTTTATACTGTAGTTATTAAGTAAGTATTTTATTTGTAATTATTTTAGTTTGAAAAAATGAATTTCTGCCAACTGTCTTGCGGCGCATTCTTGGCAATGATGGTATTTTCGAAAGCGCTGGTAGTTTTTAAAAAATGACGTGTTAAAGTGCCCATTCGGCCTATTTACTGAATAATTGATTTGAATTTAGAATTTTACCACTCATAAATACCCGCGGCTCCAGAGGATTGCATAAGCATTGCCAACCTTAAATGGTATGATATAATAAGACCCCATGCGCCAGTATTTTTATGAGCTTAAATATCTTTTCAGGACTGGACAAAAACCTGGATACCCACCAGCTCGTGGATGCCTTCAAGCTGGCCATGATGATAGGAGACGTGAGGCTGAAGGAGGAGATAGAGGGAGTGGGGGGAGACGTGTACATCCTTGACGCTTCAATTGTATCCCCGAGCCACCTCAGCAGACTCTCGCCTTCCGCTATCAAGAAGTTCTTGATATGCGTCCAGGTAATTGGTTGTTTTAATCCTAGGCAATATTAATAGTATAAAATAGGGATGAGGAACTTTTATATGTACTCGTAAATGTGCCAGTTTTTATGAAAACCATAATAACTTGACTACGACGTGCCATAAAAAAACTAGAAAGTAAGTATAAATATGATTTGCCAATCTTTTATACCTACCATACCATCATACCTTACATCTACCTACCATAGAAAGAAAGAGATAGAGAGAGGTTTATTTTGATTCCATCAGTACCACCTTACAGCAATGACACTCAAAAATAGATTCTTGAGTTCGTGGTTGCACAACTGACCATAAAACTATTAATTAAATAAAAATACAGGATCACAATAAGGTAGTTACTTAGATCACATAAAAAGGAAGGTAACAAAGTGAACTTAACAAAAAAATTAAGTAGATACTCTAGGTACATATGTATTCGATTCGATAGTGATCGGTGACGTACCTACCTGGATTATTTTGCCGCGTGCCATTACTCGTAGTTCACCGCCCGGTATAAAACCTCTTAGCGTCACATTCTAATTCTATAAATTATAAACTAAATTAAACCATAGAATTTTAGATATTAGCTACACACTGTTTAAGCACAAACAAAAACGCAACAAGTACAATTATAAAAAAAAAACATGGGACAATTGACACGACATAACTCAGTCTCAAACTAAACAAAGCTTGTATTACATTGTATTTCCAAACAATCTTCAAATAAAATTACTTGGTTGTCCTTTCACATCAAATTACATTTTCACTCCAAGGATTTAGTTCCGAAACAGTTTCGACACCGCAACTTTACCTTGAAAGCTGCTCCGAAAAGCTGCGTTTACGCAACGTACCTATATTGCAACCATGGCCAAGGTAACACTTAAAAAAGAGTTGTATTATATATACATAAGTATAGCATTATGGTACCAAATCGGCAAGATATACTATGTCAAGGTGTATTCACGGTGATTTCTCGTAGCTTTTATTTTATTTTTGTTATTATCGGCAGTACCTTCGCTTTGCTCTATGAAGCCTAAAGGTCCGATTCTCAACCACAGCAATATTTTTCAGTTTACATTTTCTATCAAAAAATAAGTTTTTGGTCAAAATTTCCTATTTAATAAAAGGTATTTTTGTACTTTTGTCAACTTTACTTGCATTGTCTTCCAAACTACACTTCCGTACCAAATTTCAAGTCGATGCGATTAGCCGTTGAGGAGTTCCGTCCTGCGGCTGCGGAGACTATCCTGGCCAGACCAGATTTCAAGTCAATCCGACCACTGGAAGTGCATCAAATTTTACCTACGAGATTTGTTAAATACTCGTGAAAAGCTTGTAAATAATAGAAATAGTACTTCCTTTCCCTACAGCTCTCCAACTTTAATTACAAATCGTCACTACTTTAAAAAAACTCGTATCTCAAAGTAGATAATTTTTCTGAGTGGGCCTTATGAACATTAGTCAAGGTTCAATTTTGTTGACATATTGATTTTAGATACGAGATTTTTTCAAAGTAGTGACGAAATGGATTAATGTAAATTCACACGTGATGTTTTTTTTCCAGGAAGCATATCCCGTCAAGTTGAAACAAGTCCATGTGGTAAACGCTTCGCCTATCATTGATACCGTGATCAACTTTGTCCGGCCTTTCCTAAAGGAGAAGATCAGAAACAGGGTAATTTTTTTTTATTTCTCTGGTTGGCAAACGAACAAGTGGGTCTCCTGATGGTAAGAGATCACCACCGCCCATAGACACCTGAAACACCAGGGGTATTGCAGATGCGTTGCCAACCTAGAGGCCTAAGATGGTATACCTCAAGAGCCAGTAATTTCACCGGCTGTCTTACTCTCCACGCCGAAACACATCAGTGCAAGCACTGCTGCTTCACGGCACGATAAGCGAGCAAGATGGTGGTGATGGTGGTAGCAATCCGGGTGGACCTTGCACAAGATCCTACCACCTGCAACCTGCTGCATTAACCAGTTTTCAACGAACACTACTTTTCTATTACACGCCTGGTGGACTTCTCCAATCAAACCTCGACCAAATCTCAAGGGACGAGTTTAAAAATCGATGATGTTTATCTTTTTTTTTCTCAGATCTTCTGTCACACTGACATAAGTACGATATACGAGCACATCCCTAAAGAGATGCTGCCTGATGAATACGGCGGCAATGGGGGGTCTCTGGATGACATCAACAGTAAGATTCCACCATCATCTCTTTATTATTATTTTAATTTCCTTAGAGGCTATTTCACCATCCATTGATTAGCGTTAACCGACGATTAAATGTGATGCCGTCTGCGTCTATTTGAACAAAACAAATAGAGACGGCATCACACCTAACCGCCAGTTAACACTAATCAATGGATGGTGAAACAGCCCCTTAATCTTTAAGGGAGCATTAAATAGGTATAACCTAACCAACGAAAAGTTGGAAACCCCCGACTTTGTCACTTCAAAGTACAATATCTCAAAAACGGCTGAACCGATTTAGATAAAACATATCTAAGAACCATCGCTAGAAAACCTGCTTTCAGATTAAAAAACCGCGTTCAAAACCCGCGTTTTGAAGGTACTGCACTGTACAGATACCACACAGACAGTCGAATAACAGCGGTCAAACTTAAAATTGTCGGGTACTCTTTTGCTTCCCCATGACGGCGTCATGTAATGTCACGGTCTTTCTAACACCCCTCTTTTTGTGTCGGGAGTTAAAATTAAAGTTAACTTCCCAAGACACTAGTGGCCTGACTCTTACTGTTTAAAAGATAATCAAGAATTAAGGTAATAAAGGTCTCTACCCATTACACCCGTATCATACTATGACCGTAACAGCAACGTGTCAGGCAAAAATACATTCTTTGTATTGAAACTGTCAGTTTGTATTTTCGATATGGTTTCACGGGATACCCGTAAAAGTAACAAATTTGGAGTTGAAATAAAAAATACAAAAAGACTCCAAATAACCAATCATAATTTGATTGCTTAGTAGCGACATCTCTTGTCTGGGTGAGCGGTTGGTTCCGAAAGAATGTGACGTCTCTCGATGAGAGCGGAACATAGATGTCGCTAGTGCTGCTGCATAAGTAGCGTAGTAGAAATAAGCAACCTGTGATATGTATGCATAGGAAAAATTCGTGTCTAAACTCCTGTCCAGCGGTGGTGTAGGGGTTATAGCACGCAGCACGGATTGCTGAGGACCTGGGTTCGATTCCCAGCGCTGGTCTCTTTTTCTGGTTTTTCTGTGCATCCATGTCTCAGTTTGTATTTTCGATTGAAAGTATGAGACTACTCCTACTAGCATGTTTCGTAACCAACCGACGCCGTTTGACATTTCGTTCCTGACACGTTTCTATTACGGTCATAGCATGTACGGTGTAGTGGGCAGAGACCTTTATGGAGAATTAAATAGGTCAAATGTTAATTTCTCCAAGACACTAGAGGCCCTACTCTAGCTGTTTAAAAGACAATCAATAATTAAGATAAAGCACGGTAAAGCAGTTTAACCCTTCAAAAGGTAGAGGCGATTTAGCGACCACATGCATTGACTTGGAAGTTCAATCTTATTGCATTAGTTATAAGTTATAATATCAACTGTATTTTTTGAAAATACTCCTAGTTTTAAAAACATCCTTTGTCAGGTGCGTAATCAATAGCTGCTTTTGATTCTGTGGTAGCATGCTCTAATAAATGAGGCCTTATTGAGGGTTAAATGTGCTTAACCCGTCACGCGTCCAAGCCTACATTAGTCCCTACCTTTTTTGTGCGGGAAATGCCCTATAGAGACTACTAGTAGTCTACGAGTAGTCTCTAGGACATTTCTCACAAAAAAAGTTAGGGACTAACGTAGTTTCTAGGACGCGTGACGGGTTAATTTATGATGTTTTCTAAAGTCCGTTACTAAAGTGCTTATTCACACATCAAAGATTGCGAGGTCAAACTCAATAAGTTAAAATAATTGACTGTAGAAAAATAACACTGTTGTAATATTTTGATTCGAAGTTAGGCAAAAGCGATGCAATAGGTATTTAGTAAAAGAAGGTTCTATAAGTACTTAGCAACTTTTTTGCACAAGTTTGCAAACATTTTCCTTGAGAATCATTAAAGTTTCTTTCACGAAGGCAAAGCCGCAGCCACAATCTAGTTTCTTCATAAAATATCCATAAAATATATTCATAAAATATATAAGAAGGTTCGCTGACAAGCAAAGGACACAGTTTTTTTTACGGATTTTCGCAGATATTTTTTCTCGGGTCTCCGCGGACAGTTACGTATTTCCGGATAGATACTACTTAGGGTTCTACAAGGCTAGAGTGAATAGCCTGTTACTGGACCAGTGAGATACACCTTTAGCCTCATCTGCACTTTCTATCAAGTGACTGACTAAAACTGACCCGTAATAATTGAACCAATAAAAACTGGCACTTTACTGACACTGTTAAAACTATCATTACAGAGGCTTGGATTGTGAAGCTGCAAGAATATACGGAGTGGTTCAAGTCTCAGGAGTCGGTGAAAGTTAACGAATCCCTTCGGCCAGGCAAGCCCACAAACTACGACGAACTCTTCGGAATCGACGGCTCCTTCCGACAGCTCTCTATAGACTAAGCTTAAATTTAAAATGTGGCCGAGTGATTTTAGCTTAGATAATTTTAACCCTTATCTGTTTCTTAAGAAGCCACTCGTCGGGAAAAGTGTAAATTTACTTATCTACCATACGCAAATACCACGTATCTGTTCTGTCTGTGATACAGTGGACAGTTTTAACTTTAAAACTGTTTTTTTTTTCAACTAATTTAGAGTAAAAATTGGAAATTGGCTATGTTGGTTAGGTGGAATTATACCTATTCACTGCTAGAATACGTGGATTTGCGCTACCCGACGCAGTATAAGAGAAAAGTACAGGCATGGCTAGGTACCCAGTGACAAATAGTTTTTATATAAGTACTAAACTCAAGTTTTGATAAGATGGTACTGTTAAATTTATTGACTTCAAAGAGCTTAAGATTGGTTTTTGGAATCTTTTTGTATTTTTTATTTCAATTCCAAATTTTTACTTTTACGGTCATCCCGTAAAATCTAAATTGAAAATACAAACTTTAATTTGATTGCTTAGTAACGACATCTCTTGTCCGGGTGAGCGGTTAGTTCCAATGGAGTGCCGAAAAAAGTTTCTCGATGAGGGCTACGGTATAGATGTCGCTAGCGTCACTGCTTAAGTGGCTAAATAAGAAACAAACAAGCTGAGATATGAGGTGCATAGGGGAAATTCGTGTCTGTACCGTTGACCATCAGTGGTGTAGCGGTATAGCACGCGGTACGGAATACCGAGGACCTGGGTTCGATTCCCAGTGCTGGTCTTATTTTTCTGGTTTTTCTGTGCATCTATATTTCAGTTTGTATTTTCAATTCAAAGAGCTTTCCTATGGGTGGTATTTTTTAATCAAGAGATTAAATCAGAAATATTTTATTAATTAATTTAAATAATCCGTTAAATAACTTTTTTTATCTGCTTTGGGAAAGGCAATGGAACTTAAACCCATATATTCATTAGGAACAGACGTTCTTCGTTGGTCCCTATTATAAGCAATTAGGTAAGTACGTTATATTTTAGAATCTATGAAAAAATCGTTTGTTTCCTCAAAAATTTGATGACAAATATTATAATATGTTTCACGGGCGGTGTAAGAATTACGAAGCACGACTTTGAAAGCCCTCAGCCTTCGACTTTGGGCTTCTAATGGAGTCTTGTTCGTAATTCCATACTTACTGACCTAAAAAGTACTCTGTGTTACTGACCTTAAGACACAATGTAATAATCTATGTATGTCTCACGTAGGTAAAACTAAGTTAGATAGTATTAGGTTCGTATTCCCATTTGTACCTTATAATTATAGTTAAGTCTTTTAGAAATAAAATATTGATGTATACAATCATGTTTTCTTTTATCAGTTTTCATTATATTTTACCTGTGCCGAAGTCTATGGCTACGGTGTTTAAGTAAATTAGCAAGTTAAAAATTTGCCTGACATCACGTCCAGTTGTCAGATTGACTTGAAATTTTGATACTATTAATTATGAATTCAAATTCAAATTCAAAATCGTTTATTGCATGTCGCAATAAATAAATATTCCATGGAAAGGCAAAAGTGCTAAAGCGCCAATATGCTCAAAATACAGTTCGGTCGGATTTTTATCTGCGTCAATTTTTGTCAGTTTCGTAGATCTTCGTAAGTCAGAGCTCTTTTTGGCGCTTCAATGCAACTGGTTCTAAGTCTCTATTTATTTCGCTACAGCAATAATATAGTAGTTCCAAAAATCAAATCAAATTCAAAATGTTAATGCTGTAAATAGGCTACAAAGAGTTACTTGCCACTTGTTTCTACTACCTTCAAAAAAATCTATTGAGGTTTCCGAGTAAGATATACATACGGACAAATGAATAGATGGACAGACTGATTGGATTGGACCGGATGAAAGCGAAGAAACCCTATAAAAACAATAAATTCGAAAATCAAAAACCCGACTGGCTTAAAAAATACTAAAAAGAAGAAAACGAGTCTAGTGGGCTAGAACTATGTTAAGTGCTGTACTGCCGTTTCGGCAAAATATTTTTCGCCAAATTTCACTTCCCAAAAAACGTATCGCAGTAGTTTCATTTCCCAAACGAATCTTTAGCATATTTACATTTCGCATGTTATTCATTTTGTCAAATTATCATTTAGCACAATTTTACTTTGTCAAATTTTATTACGACAAAAGTTTATTAGGCAAACGTTTTCTTTTGGCTAATATTGTACTCAAAAAAAAAATGTTTGTTCAAAATGACATTTCGCACAAACCAACCACAGAAACCAACTGCTACCAGAAAAGTAGGTTAGATTGGGTTAGACCTGCGTCTTCCACAGAAACGAACTGCTATCAGAAAAGTTGGTTTAGGTTAGGTTAGAATAAAACTGCGCTCCCCACGGAAACGAACTGCTCCCAGAAAAGTAGGTTATTGTATCATACGATATTTTCGGAAGAGTACGTTTTGTCAAACGATACAAATGTATTTGACTAAGTAATACTTGGTAATATGAAACATGACTAAGTAATTATATGTGAAACAATAATTTGCCAAAAAAATATATTTAAGTAACTGTAAAATTGCGATATGTTTATTTGGCAAATGATTTTGTTCCAAATGATAATTTGAGTAAAATATTTTGGGATGTGATACTTTGGGAAAAGTTTTTTGGCCATACATTAGTAGGTAATCCATGTTAAGTACTTGTTAAGTAGCTAACTTAAAGTTCAACAGTTCGGACCCGTTAGGTACTAAGAATTTTTGAGCTGGTCACGATTTGAATGGGACCTGACTGTTAAAACTCACAATTGGTCCGCCATTTTGTTTTTTTAAGAATATCATGCACCCAGTGTCGCTAACGTCATCAATACGAATCCAATGACGTATAATTTATCAAAATCGGTTCAGCCGTTGAGTAGTTACGAGAGGACATAGGTCTTCGCAGTTAGGTGAAAATTATGAATTACTGAACTATTTTAATTGCTTGAGTAGGCAACTTACATAGCAATTAACAAATTAAAAATATCTAGTCTAATGTAGATAATATTAACGGTAATTTGGAACTAGTTTTGTATGGGTCAAATCGGATTTTATTAACTCATATAAAATTCAAATGCTTCTACTAACGGTAATGAAGAAAACCAAGAGCGAATCGAACTCACGCACCGAAGGTTCCGTACATTTTTAGGGTTCCGCAACCAAAATGGCAAAAACGGAACCCTTATAGTTTCGCCATGTCTGTCTGTCTGTCTGTCCGTCCGTCCGCGGCTTTGCTCAGGGACTATCAATGCTAGAAAGCTGTAATTTTTCATGGATATATATGAAAACTATGCCGACAAAATGGTGCAATAAAAAATCCAAAAACAATTTTTTTAGGGTACCTCCCATAGACGTAAAGTGGGGGTGATTTTTTTTTCTCATCCAACCCTATAGTGTGGGGTATCGTTAGGTCTTTTAAAACCATTAGGGGGTTGCTAGGACTATTTTTGATTCAGTGATTTGTTTTCGAAATATTCAACTTTAAATTGCAAATTTTCATTAAAATCGAGCGTCCCCTCTAAAATCTAAACCGGTGGGTGGAAAAATTTGTAAAAAATCAGGATGATAGTAAGTATATCACACTTTCAAGGAAAACTATAACGGCTAAGTTTTCTTCAGAATTATTAGTAGTTTTACTCTTAAATAGCAGCCTAAGGTGAAAAATATACCTAAACTTGGAAGATTCCGTATAAAATACCGAATCCTTTGAAAAATATTACGTATTATTTTCGCAATGCCTACGGAACCCTATTTTGGGCGTGTCAGACACGCTCTTGACCGGTTTTTTTAGGTATCTGTGAATATTCAGTTAGGTAGTACCCTAAAGTACAATTATAAAACCTTTCCGTTTAGTACCTATTTTTTTTGCTTCTAAAATGGTTTTTATTAGTCTTATTAATCAAATACTAACGAATTATAAATGATAGTCTACCTTCAAAAGTCGTATCATCTAACTTTATATTAAAATTATCATAATCCATCATCACACGGTTAATAAATCAAACCGTCAATCATACCAATTGCATTACGTAAAAAAATACAATAACTATTTATAGGTAGTTTTAGAATCTATAGCAGACAGTGCGACTGGAACATTAAGCCTAGCATCAATGTTTTTGTTGCGAACATAAGACTTATATCCCTTTCTAACCATTACGTTACATGGAGATGGATACTTTATGTCTACGATAAACTAGGACGTGCTAGGGTCGCTCCGAAGAAGCGGTAAGCAGATGTGTTCAACGGCCAGTCATCTCTAAGTAAGGCGAAAACGAGGACGCGTTTGCCACAACGCGTTTAAAAAAAGTTAAACTGTGATATAGTGCCTGCCAGCATTTTTAAAAAGTGAGTTCGAATTTATATTAACAGACTCTTGTTTTTTTATCGTTTTTTTTTTGTTTATTGTGTGGATATTTAAAAAGGTTTTAGTATGAAGGCTAGGAAACTTGCTTGAAAGTTGTTTATAGTTTACCGGTGTCTCCGAGTGCTAAGAAAGTCACTGTTGACCTTATAATCTTTCACATTATTTTTAGGTAGGTATATTAACTTTTTTTATATTAGGTCAGTAACAAGTTTATTAGAAAACTTTGGGTTTCTCCCCTATGTATGTAAATGAACAATTTATAATTGCTTTTATTCTTTGGTGGCCTTTTGATACTTTTTGGTGGGTTGTTTCGTAAAGTTTTGAATTTGGAGACGAACAAAAACAGACAAACTTTGTAAGTACGTTTGTAATTAGGTTTTTTCAATACCAAATTTATATTCATTTAGTAAATTTTTTTTTGGAACGTGTGAAAATGTGGGTGGGTATAAATCATGCCATACTTAATGGTACTCTAAAAATAAAGCTTATAATAAACAATTATCTTTAAATTTATATGCGGATTAGTTAATTTTTTTGCCATAATTTTCACAATATTTACGTTTACAATTATCATTCTGGCCAGATAATTACGAACACGGTAAAATTGTATTAGGTACTTACCCGATCCGAAATAATCTGAAGTGACGATCAATCATATAATAATATTATTATGTAGCGATCGATCCCTTTACGAAGAAATTAAGAGCGAATCTACTTTATTTAATTGTACAATTATTTTATCCGATTTACAATGTCAAATTAGAATGAAATTAAAATTATAAACATGAAAATAAAATTAAAATTACAACTGGAAAACAGGAACAATCAATCAATCAAATAAAAAATAAAATAATCTCCTTATTTAAATTTAAAGCTCTTCTTCCATTTTTTTTCACTTATTATTATTATTATTTATTTAAAAATGGCTTCTGTCCTATTTTAGGACAAGTAAGCTCTCTTTGGGAGCGACGTTGTACGGTGATTGTAGTTTTTGCAACTTGATCTTGCGCATTAAAAAATGTCAGACACGAGAGCAATATATAATTTTGTGATCACCGTTCACTGTTAAGGTTATTCGCCGCATAAAACACTATCAAAATTATACTTCAACTACCCAAAGAAACCAGAAATACCAAAATTAGATACTGTCTACATCCGCCATGTTCGAATGCTACAAATCGAATCTTTTTTTACACTTACTTAAATATACTACTAACTTTAATCTGGCTGACAAAAACCAAGATAAATCATAGAGTAAGGCAAACAAAAAATACCTACCTACCTACCTACATATCCGGATTATATAGCTTGTGAGAAATGGAAACTTCTACACCGACTGTAAGCTCCCGTTGGGTGAACTTGAAAGTTTAACTGGTTTATAAGTGCAACAGACCGCGCCTGCTGCACTTTTGTACGAGTGCATTCACCCTGCAACCGTGCGCACAGACCTTGGCTCTAAAAATAACTTAGCTTACCCGACTAGAAAAATGTTTACTTGCAGACTAGCGTTTACCCGCGGCTTCGCACGCGTAAATCATTAACAGCAGTTGAATTGAAATTCTGGGATTTTATTAAATTCTCGTGGGAATTCCCAAAATTACATCGTGGTTTTCAGTGACGTTAAACATACAATACATATAAAACACTCGTGCCAAATTTCATGACTCTAAGCCCAGCGGTTGTTATTTAGAGATTTTATCCCTATCCCGTGGGAATATCGGGATAAACAGTAACCTATGTTTTATCCCAGGTTATAAACTAACTTTTTGCCAAAAGTCATCCAAATCCGTCCAGCCGTTTTAGCGTGAAGAAGTAACAAACATAATCACTCACTCACTCACAAACTTTCAAGGCTCCAGTACACAATGGCGTATACTGGCCCACTTCAGGCCATCGCCATTGTGTACAGGGGGTAAATGGTATATAGTGGCGGACAATTGTCAATCGTGGCGCGCAATCGGGATGTTGTCGGTTTTTTGGGCACACTTCAAAGGAATCGTGGCGTAGCGTGGCCTGTGGTGTTCACACAATCGCCCATTGTTTAGTTCGTCACCGACCGCTGACCGGGATAGTTCATTATTTTATTAAATTTGATCGTCTCCATCGTCTTTTGCGCCATTTTTTTTTAAAGGCTCCAGTACACAATAGCCTGTGATGGGCCATGCTTTGCAATGCACAACTGTAGGCCACGATCACTTGGTGTTCACACAATGGCACATGGCTCATTGCTGCCTGGGAAAACACTTGCGATGGACGTGGAAGTAATTACGGCCGCGGCTATTTATTTATATACTGCTTACAAGTATTACAGAAGTGTGTACCGCCACAAACTTATTAAAAAAAAATGGCGCAAAAGACGATGGAGACGATCAAATTTAATAAAATAATGAACTATCCCGGTCAGCGGTCGGTGACGAACTAAACAATGGGCGATTGTGTGAACACCACAGGCCACGCTACGCCACGATTCCTTTGAAGTGTGCCCAAAAAACCGACAACATCCCGATTGCGCGCCACGATTGACAATTGTCCGCCACTATATACCATTTACCCCCTGTACACAATGGCGATGGCCTGAAGTGGGCCAGTATACGCCATTGTGTACTGGAGCCTTAATAAGTTTGTGGCGGTACACACTTCTGTAATACTTGTAAGCAGTATATAAATAAATAGCCGCGGCCGTAATTACTTCCACGTCCATCGCAAGTGTTTTCCCAGGCAGCAATGAGCCATGTGCCATTGTGTGAACACCAAGTGATCGTGGCCTACAGTTGTGCATTGCAAAGCATGGCCCATCACAGGCTATTGTGTACTGGAGCCTTCACATTTATAATATTAGTAGGAAGTAGGATTGTACCGGTTTCAAGTGCATTTGAAAGCCGTCAAGGCGCGAGAATACGTTTTGAACCATAATAATTATTATCATATTGATAAAGAAATTGTCAAGAAAAGCGCCATCTAGCGCGAATGTCAGACAATTAGAACTTCGCTAGGACACAAAGCGTAGTTAAATTATTAAGGACTACGACCCGCCCCGGCTTCGCACGGGCAAAGTAAAAGAAAACGGCCGAGTGCGAGTCGCACTCTCGTAAGAAGGGTTCCGTACCTATACAACATTAGACATTAGCATAAAACTGCAAAAAAAACACGTTTGCTGTATGGAAGCCCAACTTAAATATTTATTTTATTTTAATTTAATTATTTATTTTTAAAGAACATTTATACAAATAAATATTCTGTGAATATTTCAAGCAACCTGTTGCCGTTATTAATATCGAGCAAAAAAATTCACGTTTGTTGTATGGGAGCCCCCCTTAAACATTTATTTTGTTCTGTTTTTAGTATTTGTTGTTACAGCGGAAATATAAATTCATCATCTGTGAAAGTTTCAACTGTCTAGCTATCACGATTCATGAGATACTGCCTAGTGACAGACAAACAGACAGATAGTGGGGTCAGTAATAGGGTTCCGTTTTTATTACCCTTTGGGCACAGAACTCTACTATTACGGCGCATGCGATGAAAGATGTTTTATGGCAACTTTTTTTACACTTTGAGTTACATTATTGTAATTTTGAACACGAAACTACCGTGAGACTCACTCATATTAAATGATAATGTAACGGATCACTCACGTCTTAAACCAGTTCGTGTCAGTTGGTGCGATCGCCGAAGGATAAGGAGCCCCTGAGTGGCCCCGGGGTATACATGATTCCGTGTTCGTGTGGCAAGAGCTATATCGGTGAGACTGGGCGAAACGTGTCTACTAGGGTATCGGAGCACATACGCAGTATGAGGAAACAGGACGACAGGGGCTCTGCTGTGGCCGAGCATTCAATGGACTCGGATTTGACGCATTACATCAGGTTTGATAGGGTGTCTGTACTTGCGAGAGAAAAGTTTTTCATTCCGCGGAAAGTGCGTGAAGCCATTGAGATTAGTCGTCATCCGAATTTTAACCGGGATTGCGGTGGGTCGGTACCCCCGAGTTGGAAAACAGTATTAAATACTCGTGCTGCGTCATCGGTTGGTGTGAACGTGCCTTTACGGAGCGATGTTGTTAGTGTTGTGTGCTACTACATTACACATTAATAATAAAAATGACGATAAAAATGTGGGTAGTTGTGCGCCGGTGTTAGTTTCGTCGGGCAGTCGCGCGAGCAGAGCGGTGGCGCGTAGTGTGCGTGTTGCGGCAGCCGCCGAGTCGCGTGCTCCTGAGAGGAAGGGCTACGAAATAGCCCGAAACATGTCGAGCTAAACTCGGTTTAAGACGGAGTGATCCGTTACATTATCATTTAATACATTATTGTAGTTTTATAGTACGGAACCCTTTTTTCTGTTAATAAATATAGCCTATGGCACTTTGGAATAATTTGGCATTCTAATAGTGAAAGAATTTTTTAAATCGGTCCAGTAGTTTTTGAGTTATTTCGTAACAAACATCCAAAAATCCAAAGTTTTCCTCTTTATAATATAGATAGAGAAGTAAAGTATAGATATTGATATACTCGTCGAAGTATAGATATAGATACCGTTTAATAGTATCTAAATCCAGCTTTAAGTGTCAGAGGGCGCTGTTATGTATGGGAAACTAATTAACATTAAATTATAAGTTATTTCTTGAAAATTGAGAGGAAACCAACATTCAAATTGAATGCAATGAGTGTTGTATGAGTTTCAGCAAAATATTGGTTATAAAAACATTCTACATTAGGTAGAAAATGCATGAAACAGAAATTATTATGTTTGTCATGATAACATGAAATCTATTCAAAATGCAAGGAAAATTCTTATTAAATAAGATTGTATAGGAGATGAGCTTTCTTTTACCAAAGTTTTGTTTCATTCTGTTCAGTAGTTAAGTCACAATTAAGCTTCAATTTATGTGTTATTTAGTATTGAGCGGGTAGCGGACATTTATTGAGAGTGAAGGAATAATATTACATACATATAATATACATTAAAAAGTCAATTTGCCCAAAAATGTAAGATAGGAGGATTTACTTCTTCCCCGTCGATATCTTAAATCCTCAGTAATTAATTAGAGAAATGGGGTTTACGTTGTTGATTCCGGAAATATATTTAGATTTCACTTCATAAATATTGGAAAAAAACTACTTATGTATTTAAATTATAATAAACATACATACATACATACATAAAATCACGCCTCTTTCCTAACGGGGTAGGCTGAGACTACATCCTTCCACTTGCTACGATTCTGGCATACAACTCTCGCTTCCTCTACATTCATCAATCTTTTCACGATCAAATCGGGGACGTTCTGAAGAAAGGTCGGGTCAGGAGTACTCTAAACCGACGTGCATGCATGAAAAGATTGATTATAATAAAAAGTAGTTGAATTGGTAATAATGAGGGCTATCGCGAATGAATTCGCCGCTAGAGGTGCTAGTGTAGCGTGAGGTCTCCGAAATGTCAAATCTTATAGTTTTTGGGTGAGAATAATTTTATGAATATTTTGCATTACCTGAAATTAATTATGACAGTTATGCGTTACGGGGCAATGAATGTCTGCGTTTTGAGACAGTTTTGTCTTTCGGAAACTTTTCTACAACACTGTGGTGGCTCGATATTTTTATGGTACGGTTTTAAGGTGTATTAAATATGATTTTAATCTAAACTTTGTTTTCACGCCCGTAATAACAGACTATGAAAGTCATACTTAAAAACCTCACGCAACAGTGGCGCCGTCTAGAAAGACAAAAAACGATAGCCCTCATTGGGTTGGGCCGTGACGTCATACGGTGAGGCTGTTGACGTCCGAGATCCTCGAGATACCGTTGAAGACTGCAATGCTTGAAATTCTGTTGACGACCGAGATGCTTGAGATGCTGAAAAGGGCCGCATACTTTAAATAGGAGTGGAATTGTAGGCCCGGGGCATTCATTTTTTAGTCTTGAGGGCGAGCGCATTAACTTTTAAATTGAGGGCAGGAATTGTTGCAAGTATTGGGGTTCTGCCGGAAGCGATTTTAAATTTACGCGGGCTCTTTGGGGGTTTTGCTGTAAGTATACATTTATTTGGGTCTTTAATCATTTCACATTTTATTATAGTCTATTTGGGTATTAATATAAATTGCAGAGTGAGTATTGTCTTATAAAATGGATATATTTCTTAGTCAGATGGATTATAGTTTGCTACTGATTATTTACTGTGCACGACATCAGCGCCACCTAGCGTCCGTTACTTTTTTGGCTCTGATGCTCTGACGTTTTGAAATTTCATCACGACATTGTGACAAAAATCAAACCTATAACGTTATTTTATAATACAAAATTACTGTGATACCGTGATTTGGGTGGACTAAAGGTTGTGAATTAATTTTTGGTCATTAAACTTAAATGAGGTAAGTAAAATTTATTCAAAAAGTGTGTTTTATTTTCGTTTTGTCAGGGTTTGTTTACTTCATGTTTTGTTGTACTTTTACTGTAAAACGAAAAGATAAAGCTATCTTATTGGTTTCTTTGAATAATTGTAAAATTATATAATTGTTCTTATATCACTAAATAAATTAAATATCGTTTTCAGATCAAAATTTTAACAATCTAGTAGGTACTTTTCTTTTGGCAATTCTTGTGTTTGGGGTTTTCTTGGGAAAATTGTGCGATGGTTTCGTTATGCCGACTTATGCGAAATTACTCTTCTTCTCGGCCTATATAAGTCCCACTGCTGGGCACAGGCCTCCTCTCAGAATGAGAGGGCTTGGGCAGTAGTTCTCACGCGGGCCCAGTGCGGATTGGGAACTTCACACACACCGTTGAATTGCTTCGCAGGTTTGTGCAGGTTTCCTCACGATGTTTTCCTTCACCGTAAAGCTCGTGGTAAATTTCAAATGTAATTAGGCACATGAATTTCGAAAAACTCAGAGTGCGAGCCGGGGTTTGAACCCACGATCCTCTGCTTGAGAGGCCATAGGTCAAACAACTCGGCCACCACGGCTTACTGCAATAAATAAATATTATTATTATTGTATAAGTACCTATTAGTGAGTTTCGGGCAAGCAAGATTATGCTATTTGAGGGGTATCCACGAAAGATTTCAACGAGAGCTTTTTCAACCATCGGTAACTTTACAATTTAAATTTCAAAATCTCTTAACTAATATTTCATCTATAAATACAAATGTGTGTTTACTTCTTACGCCTTCGAGTACTTGAGCAATCTGAATAAATGTAAAGAGATAGCTTGACTGACACCCAGGAAACAAAATTACATAAGTATATACCTAAGTATAGTTACCGCGGGCACGATATGAACAAATTCTTCGCAAATGAAGTCGCGGGGAATGTAGAATGTAGAAGGTGAACTTTTATCTTAAAAAAACTCTTCCAGATCTACACACATCACAAATTTTCATATGCCATCTTCACGAACATTCCAAAATAAGAATAATATTCCTCGAATGACTTGATTGTTAAAACGTGAAAAATCATCAGTAACATCGTACCTACGTATTACCTAAGTATTGTTTGTGAATCGTGAGGACTTCAATTAGCAATGCGCTGGCGCATTTACAAATGACTGTCAAGATCATTTCCATTGCTGAACGAGAGTAATACGTTGACTTACCTTTTTTTAAAATTAAAAACAAACATGCGTTACATTTAGTATTATTTGCCAAACTGTATATTAGGCGCAAGCTCTTTTTTTACTTAATTACCTCTAGACGGCTTATTAATTCACAGGCAACCTACAATTTTAATCAGTTTTTCTTATAAATTCTGACAACATTATTATTCGCTCCGGAATTTCCTATAAAACTTAACATTACAAATAACTCGTTCTGTTTTATGTTACGAAGGTAACATATAGTTCCGAACAAAGGTTTACAACATTTGACCTTCATGGTAGGTACGTGGTACCTAGAGCGGCGGTCGCGCATTGCTCATCGGCGATCGTCCAAAGTTAGCCACTGACCTTTAATATACAGTGCGCTGGATACGGCATCGATGAAGCTGTTATTCAGTCCATTTGATTATGGTCCGTCACTTGTGCCAAGGGATCCCCTACATCCCTGTAAAACAAATCTGAAAGGGGAGGGCGATGTCCATTCAGTGGAAACCCTGAGGCTGATAATTAGATAATGACATTTCTAACTAATTTGTTTTGCTAGATACGAGTATAAGTACACATAGTTAAAAGAATCGTAGTTGTTTGTTTAGAAAAAAAAAACAGTTTCGGCTAAGTTTCTTGCGGCGCATTCTTCCTGGCAAAGATTGTCTTTTCGAAAATGCTGGTAGTTTAAAAGAGATGTTTTGATTTTGATTTTTTGATTTCGATTTAAGCTATTCATAAATCACTCCAGGCAGGAAATCTTCGAAAGTAGAACTTAGGTTTGGGTTCATTAAACTTTCTGTGCAGAATAGTTAAGGGCTGATTGGCTAGTATCGTGAGATCCGCGTTCCGTTTGGAAATAGATCAATCGTACGTAAGACCGTATCAAACGTAAGACTGTTACATCAAACGGACCTCTCGAACAACGCCATCTAGCGATATTCACCTGCCACGAAACTTTTTGTGGCTACTTTTCATTTCATATTAAATGGAAAAGATATTCAGATTTGAGTGCTACGAAACTATCAGTTTATCAAAATGCGGGATCGCTTCTCTGAACACTACAGCTTAAAATGAAAGCACGTGTAAAAATTCACTAGAACCACGCTCGAATTAAGTTTCAGCCGAAATTAAAACAAAAAACCGGAATGCGGTTTGCGTTTCGGTTATAGATACTAGTTTTGGGCAGTCACTGCTTGGCACATAAAATAACTGTCATGTGGCTTATCTAGCGTGATATACTTAAGTCAGTGCTGACAGCTCGTACGAGGCAGGAATAGTCAATCTGTTGAATAACTTAATTCAAATCATTAAGGAATCCATGATGAGTCTTGTCACAAGTCACATTTTACCCGAGACATTCATATAGCCACCCGAGCCGGTACGGCGAGGGTGGACAGACACGTCAAGGGCGAAATGGGTTTAATGCTCGAGTTTTATACTTTGCTTTTCACTTCGATTGCGAGGAAATGAAATAGTAACAGTGGAAACAATTGTTCACTTACTATATGTACTTTTTATTTTTCATGCATTACTATACTTATTATATATATTTTTATTAATTTAGTTAGATTATTTTTTATTATATAAATTAAAAATGGTTAAAAAATATGTAGGTTTTTTTTTTTTATTGGGGCTGTTGACACCTGATTACCTTGGTGTTAGACCAAGATTTTATGTTATTCACTAGAGAATAAAAAATGAATTTTATGTCGCCTAGATCCAGCATAAATACCAACTAAGAGCATGGGAAGTGAAAAAGATATTAAGCTATGTAACCCAAACAGTGCATTACAAACACACATACCTACATACATAAGTACACTCTTGAACTTTAAGTTACTTAACAGAGTTCTAGACTACGAGTATAATATAATATAGAATAGAATAGAACAAGAGTTATATTGTTTTTCATTTCTGTGTTACAACTATTGTCCTAGGAAGGGTGTGTGCTTAATGCAATATGTCTTAACGATCTGTACATTTAATATATGTCGTGTAGCTGTTGCTTTTTTTTGTTTTTTTTTATTCTTCTGGATGGCAAACGAGCAAGTGGGTCTCCTGATGGTAATAGATCACCACCGCCCATAAACATCTACAACACTAGGGGTATTGCAGACGCGTTGCCAACCTAGAGGCCTAAGATGGGATACCTCACGTGCCAGTAATTTCACCGGCTGTCTTACTCTCCACGCCGAAACACAACAGCGCAAGCACTGCTGCTTCACGTCAGGATTAACGAGCAAGATGGTGGTAGCAATCCGGGCGGACCTTGCAAAAGGTCCTACCACCTGCCTGCCTGTAGCTTGCTTGTTAGCGCAGCTCACAAGATTTTACATCGAGTCATGACTTATTATTTTAAGAGTGGTTCCCTCGAGGGGGTCTTTCTTTTACTCACATCTAGTCTTGTTTTTCCTTTTTTTAATTTTTGACGATTTTTTTACCTTTTAATTGAATAAAAAGAATGTTGAAGCTGTACCCATACCCTATTCTAGCAAAAGTAAAGTTATATTGATACTTACTTAATATACCTAGGAATAACAAATAACAAGATACAATAGGAACAACTCAATACCCTTCTGTTAAAATCATAGTCATCAACACTAATAATATACTATTGTTCCTATTACTTCGTCAAGATCGTACGAAGATAATAGTACATTACATAAAAGTATAAAACGACGTTTTATACTCTTGGAAAACCCGCAAATGGTTCGCTCCATCTCTACCGCTAATGAGCTATTCAAATGTTGCCAATATACCGTAAAACCAGTTTAAACTTAGCACCCTGTGGAACCTTTTCATTATATCTATCATAATGACATCACAACGTCTGACAAGAGAAACCATATGGCTTTTACTATGAGTAAGTTCCACAACTAGTCACGTTCTAAACGGTTCTATTGTCATCGAAAAACTACCACAAAATAGAAGAAAATAAGAAATATAAATAAATAATAGAATGTTTTTTATAGTGGTGAATTTGGTTTTTTAGTGAGGAGCGGCTCCCCAGAATTGGGGGGGCCCGCGGTATAATTATAAGGTTGACAAAGGTTGTACTTAAAATGTTTATCATAACAAAACACGCTTTTGTAAACAAAACACAGACTAAATCGTATAAAGAATTTATTATACATTCCTGGTGAGGGTAATAATTACTTCTTAGCATATGTATGTAAATTACCATCAGTACCAATACAAATAAAGATATACTTAATAGCTATAGAAGTTAACAAATGGATTGGTAAACAACGTAATTCTGTAAGACATATGTAAGTCATATGTCATTCATCATTAAACTCTTAAAAACTATTATGTATTTTTTATGGTATAGAAGCATGAATGTCCTTTCTTCATTATCATCATATCAGCAGTAGGACTCCACTTTTGGACGTAGGCCTCCACCGTAGACCTTGAAATACTTCGGTTGGAAGCAGCCTGCATCCACCGAGAACCCTCGACTTTAACCAGGTCATGCGTCTATCCCGTTGTTAGACGTCCTACGCTGCGATTAATTTTAAGACACATTTTACAGGAGCAGTCGATTAAAACTTTTTAAAAAACAAATGACATCTTGCAGATCACGATGAAGCTGAAGTCAGAACTCCTGGAGCATCCAACAGGCGAGATGGCGCGGAAGATCAGGATAGAACTGAAGGAAGACCTGGATACGTGCGATAGGGATGTCGCTCTCATCAGGGATTGGCTGAAGAAGCAGCCACATCTGCCTGATGATTGGGGTGAGTCATGTCATCATCGTTTTAGTATGCTGAGAAATGCGTAGATACAGCCTACACAGAATCACAGAATAACTAGTAGTACTAACTGACAGAATGTTATTGTCATTTTCCTGAAGATTCAAATGAGAAAGAAAAAGAACACCGATCTTTTGTTTCGAGTTCTGAACTGCTTTAGCCATCTAGTTTAAGTGTACGCATCGTAATACCGAAGTATTACGATATTTTGAATATCGAATTTTACAAATCTATGAACGATTGTACGAATATTAAAATGGCAAATGATTATTTGACCTAATTTCAAAATCGCGAAAGTGCATTTGACCGAAAGCCAAGAAACCCAAAGATATAATTCCGAAGCATATTATACCTACATATATTTCATCGAACAATAGCGTAGATTTGATTAATTAAAGGAAAAGAGTATTAATTTTACTAAACTAATGAGAAAATTGTTTATTCAAACTTTGGTATGTAGGTAGGTACGTAATTAATACAATCGAAGGTGAGGCGAAAACAATATACCTTTGCTGTACATATACATAAGCACGTCTAATGCAATGGCGTCTAATGCTAAATGGAATGAACGTCTAATGCATCAAAATGTTATTTGTTTGTACTTACCCGTATCAATACCAAATTTTATATTAAACTCGATTCTTTTCTTTGTAACTGCAATGCAATGGCAATATATACTAGCGATCATTTAGAAGATGCTTTATGTAAACTCATCGTCTCCAAAAATAAACATACAAAATAAATTAAGCTTGGATTTTTTTTTATTTCAACTCCAAATCTTAATTTGATTGCTTAATAGCGACATGTCTTGTCTGGGTGAGCAGTTAGTTCCGATGGTGTGTTGAAAGTTTCTCAATGAGGGCTAAAAACATAGATGTCTCTAGTGTCGCTGCTTAAGTGACTAAATAAGAAACAAACAAGCTGATATATATGTGGTGCATAGGAGAAATTTGTTTTTATACTCCTGTCCAGTGGTAGTGTAGGGGTATAGCACGCAGCACGGAATGCTGAGGACCTGGGTTCGATTCCCAGCGCTGGTCTCTTTTTCTGGTTTTTCTGTGCATCTATGTTTCAGTTTGTATTTTCGATATACAAAATAAAGCTGGTGGTCATCACTACTTCAATAGTACATGGAAAATCGATAGATAAAGAAACTCCCTATCTGTCTATTCTGCCCCCTAGATTACTATGTCTATGACCTTGCAAATTTAATCTTGAAGTCAATCATCAAACAAATGTTATTAGGGTCTAGGCCAAGGTGAATAGACAAACAAATATTGATTGCATATTTGATTTTCGTGCACAAAGCAGAAGGAGAGTCACTTCTAGAGAGAGCTTATCTATGCTTTGATTTTTTTCCGCTACTTTTATAACGAAGTATGAAAAACAAATCGAAGGGTCTCTGACCCAACCCCGTTTACATATGAAATTTTAAGAAATTCTAATAAACATTTTATAAAAAAAGAACATTCCTAATTTCATAAGATTTCATTCATATACGAGGTTAAGCCAGAGACCTAACGATTAGTTCTACACTCCTGTCAAAAATATTTACTACGTTTCAAACTCATATTGAAACTAAACTGGCAGACAAATTCGAAACACGCACGTGCTTCATACACCTTGAGATCAATTTCTGACACATTTTTTGGCAGAACTGATAGCGAATAGTTAGGGTCTTTATGAATTGTGGGTTGCATTGAACTATCATGGGAGAGCTTGAACTAGGTAACGGATAAACATACTTATATAGATGCATTAAACATCTAAGACCCGAGAACAAACATTCGTATTATTCATACAAATCGACACCTCCTACGTATACTGGTACAAGTGCATAATCATAAATTTACAGGAGAGCTGTTCAAAGGTTCCAAAACCTGTAACTTTCTCATTTGATGATATAACTTTTCAAAATTTTGCATTGGTTCCAAAGAAAATATTTGCTTTCTACCTGTATTCATGGAATTTTGAAATTTCTTATAGTTTTTGAGAAAATTGCAGATACACTACTATACGCGTATTTTACATCTTGTAGTTGTGCGGTATACTGAGCTAATTACCACTTGCTCCAGTATACGGCGTAATGCGTAGATTACTGATCTAACGATATTTTTATATTGTATGTGAATTTTTAGATGAAATACTTATATGGCTTGCAATGAACAATAAAAAAGATGCTCTTTTCCCTTCATCTATTGATTTATAAACGTTTTTATCACTTGCATCATTATACGCTAACATTAGCATGCCATTTGTACCAATATACCGCTAGTAATGTTTTAAACGTGCTATACAAAATTACAGAAATATACCTTTATAAAAAACCTCACTTGAAATATAAATGGTTTTATTAAGAAAAGTAATTGTATTAAGTGCTTTAAATTAATGGAAGCACATTCAATGGATTCGTATTCCTGTTCAAATGTGTACTCATATTTTATTGTGAAAGGTTCCTCATGTGATACATATATCGCATCGCACCCATTTGTATCCACATAACGGTTTAGCTTTTTGTGCCTCTTCAGGGTTCCGTACCCAAAGGATATAAACGGAAACCCTACTACTTTATACTACTTCGCTGTCCGTCCGTTTGTCACCAGGCTGTATCTCATGAACCATGATAGTTAGACAGTTGAAATTTTCACAGATTATGTATAACTGTAGTTGATATAATATATATATAACAAAAAATAGATCAGAATAAATATTTAAGGGGGCCCCCATACAACAAATGTAATTTTTTTGCCATTTTTTTTGCTAATCCTAATGAAGTTGTATAGATGGTACGGAACCCTTCGTGCGCGAGTCTGATTGGCACTTTGCTTAAGACAAGCTTTGACATGAAATATTGAGTGAAAGTCAAAATATCTTTATTCAATTTAGATTGTAACAAGCACTTATGAATGTCAAAAAATTTACCACCGGTTCGTAAAAAACCTCTGTTGAGAAGAGTCTGGCAATAAACCTAGGTATATTTTGTAAACAGATTTACAATCATATTTTAGTGATATCTATACATCACAAGTATTTAACACAACTACATATTTAAAACAGTTCTCAATTCGCTATTTGGAGTAAGCACTCGCCAATGCGGATCGGAATTATTTTCCAAATTTCCTTATCCATGATATAATCATTAATTTTAA
This sequence comes from Choristoneura fumiferana, assembly GCF_025370935.1. NCBI lineage: Eukaryota > Metazoa > Arthropoda > Insecta > Lepidoptera > Tortricidae > Choristoneura > Choristoneura fumiferana. The sequence goes on from NC_133480.1 coordinate 5,555,472, forward strand.
TAATACGCCTTATATATTAATGTCTTCTTGACAATAGATTTCTGAGTCTTGGGAAACTTCTATAACTTCATACGGTTTACCCGTTTTCGCCATATACATAGCCAGGTACCATTTCTTAGGTGTGTATAAAAAAATGTGTATAGGGTGTTATTAAAACCCTGTACTATACTTTAAACCACATTAGGGCTACTAATTACTAATATGATCCAAGTAGACAAATACTGTGATTCGAAAAAAAAAGTTTTGTATGGAAGTGGAGTCGCAAGAAGACTTTCTAATTTCGATGTTTTCCCACTTATATCGTATTAATAATCAGTAGCCCTAATATGGGTTACAGTATAGTACAGGATTTTTTTTATCAACCTGTAGGTACATTGAAATTTACTGTTCTCATTTTAATTAAAGCATGCATGCCTTCGCCTTCTTTTTGGGGATGCTCAACTACCAAAATGCAATGTAATACTGCAATGTTATATTTCTAGCACGAGTACATGTAGGTATAGCCGAGAAAATTGAATCACGTACTGGTACTGGGGTGGAACCGTTGTACTACCAATGTTATGTTGACATCCCATACATTTGCCAAAGAAATCATAGCGAAATAGATCACGAAAAGGTTTCACATTGGATTTAGTTTCCATGACTGTCTATGAGAAATACGGCTATTGTGGTCTTGCCAAACCAAAACATGTTTTTTTTTATATATACTATCAAATTATGTGCTCGTAGAACAGTTTAAATGGTCCGCACGCAGCGACGGCTAGCGCGTACACTGAGGCAACTGCCAGTTACACTCGACTTCCCCGGCCCCGCGACAATATCGGTGCCGCGTATAGTGGTGCATGTCGGTTGCCTCAGTATACGTTGTACCGATTAGCAAAACGGTGTTAGATGCATTCATATACGTCACTTTATTTCCAAAACTAATAGGAATATCCGTCCAAATTTTTTGTGGTAGGTAAATAAGGAAATATTAATCACAAAATTGCAAAAAACTAAAAATCTGAAATTTGTCACTTGTACCAGTATACGTAGGAGGTGTCGAAATATCTGCCATGACCGGGGATCGATCCCGGGGTCTCAAGCTTTCTAACCACCACTATAGTCAAGTTCTCTAACCACTTGGCTATCCGGTGTCTATTTACACAATCGTAGTCTATTAGTTTTAAACCCTACGGTTAAACCACAATCATTAACCCCAAAAGTGCGCATCCCGCAATTTAGGCGGGTGTTGAAATATTTAAACGCATTTTAATGGCTTGCGTCAAATTGTGATGAATGTTTTGAATTTAAACGCAATTTTGTCACCACGTTATTATTAAAAATAATAATAAAGTTCCCGTTACAGTCTAATTCAAATTGTGGGTGGTCTTTACGCTTAAGATATTGCGTTATTTTTAACCCCCAACGCAAAATGAGTTATAATATTACATGTTATTATGTAATAGAAGTTATAATAGTAGACTTTGAGTTTAAAAATTTCTGTTTAGGAGTCAACAGCAGCTGCAAAATTTAGTTTATTAACTTAGTTTAGAAGTTCGTCAATGGGGGATAATTTTCCTTTGAAAAGTAACCGAATTATTACACGACAATATTATAGACCGAACGAGCTCGAACCGCAAGTTGTTATAGGTTATAGAGGTTGGCTCTTATAGGTTGCAATTTCCAACCGATTCTCGTCAAATTTTGTGAGCAGTATCGATTTTTTTTGTCGATTCATGGAGGTTGAAATGTAAATTTGTGGGGTCTACTCGCAAAGTCACTAATATTAATTGGATAACCGATTCGATCCCAGGTCGGGGCAGATTTTTATATGAAAAATAGTATGTTTATGTGACTGCATTAAAGGCACTATAATTATGTAGATATCTGTAACAGAACCCAGCCTTGCCAGTTATATCTTAGTTTAATATGTCAAAAACTCCTGGGCCAATTTTAAGAAACATAGCTAAGAATAGCCCCAAGAGGGCTCACTTTCACTTAAAAATACCATATTTAAATCAGTCTATCCGTCTGAACAATGCTATGATGTCACCCCTCTTTTTGCATGGAGAGTTTAAACAGCGTGCACAAAAAGCTATTTTTTCCATTAATAGGAAGATTTATTTTATGTACTTGAATATCTATGTCTAACTACTCGTATATTAGCCAAGCCGTACGAATACTTCACTGTTAACCAATAAACCACATGAGATCTAACGCACAAGGTTATGAACAAGGATACGTGTGATGTACGTAATACATGATCAATAGATTCTGATGAGCATTCAATATTTGTCTCCTTTTTTGCATGAAGCACGTCAATACCAAACAATTATAAAAATCATCAAATAACTTTTTGCCAATGCCAAGGAATTTGTGTAACTTATAGAAATGGATTCCGAATGAAAGACATCACTAATTAGGCTTTTAATTTCACCTTAGAGGTACCTACTACACCGTTATTGCCATGACAGTAATAGGAACGTGTCAGTAACGGAATATCAACCGCATACATGACACTCGACGGCGATGGTTTCAATACAAAGAATAATATTTTTGCCTCACACGTTGCTATAACGGTCATGGTATAATACGGTGTAAACTTTATACATGTCCTACTGAAGGGCACAGGCCTCTTCACAGAATGAGAAGGCTTGGGCCAAGCTATTAAGGTGTGACAAGAAGAATAATAAGGCCTCCAACAAGATGGAGCGACGACCTGGTTAAGATCGAGGGATCGCGGTGGATTCGAAAAGCACAAGACCGGTCTGAGTCGAGAGCCTTGGGGGAGGCCTATGTCCAGCAGTGGACGTCTTTCGGCTGACATGATGATGATGATGAAGGACGGTATCTTGCCGTCCCGCGTTATGTTTTACCTAATACGAGAGTGGTACGATACGACTTCGATTTTCGAATTTCGTAGAAGCCCCCCCAGAGAATACGGTGTTCTCAGTTGGCAATAGAGATCGTTGCGATACTCTCACATTAGGCCCGGTTGACTTTTACGACACCCACGGGAAGAGATTTGTACGTTATTCGATTTAAAACGAGTAATAGCACGGACTGTCTCATCATCATAATAATAATAATAATCCATTTATTTCGGGCAACTTGGCCCATACAATAAATACCTTATAGACTATAATACATATAATCCATAATATTTAAAACTAGTTAGGTGACAAAACGGCGATCATCCGTCCATCTCGTTCGTGCACGTCTTACGCTACGCTTGCCGGTTCGAGGTCTAGAGCTTTTCAGCCCCAACGGCCATCTGTTCTTCGTGCTGCAATGTCACCCAGCGGCAAGTGACTGGCCGGAATATTCTGACTATTTATGATAAACTAGCTTAAGCCCGCGACTTCGTCTGCGCGGATCTAGGTTATCGCGCGGTGGCGCCCTCTACCGGAATAAAATGTATCCTATGTTGATCCTTGGGGTTCAAAATACCTATATACCAAATTTCATCAAAATCGGTTCAGTGGTTTCGACGTGAAAGCGTAACAGACAGACAGACAGACAGACAGACAGAGTTACTTTCGAATTTATAATATTATATAGTAGGGATATAGTAGGGAAGTAGGGAAGTAGGGATGATAAATTATCGATAAAAACCTTTAAAATTACTTACCTATTTTACTTTTCATTTTTTGAGTAGTGTTGCTGACCTTGATTTACTTTTATGCCCATATCTCTGACTCCGAGCTATATTGGCTCGATTTTAATTCTATTTGTGGTTTTTAAAAGCCAGTGAGCTCCTTTATCCTTTGAATTAGCATGCTTATTCTAAATGTGGCGATTATTGCCACTTGAACGGGCTAATTCACTTGACCATGTCGGTGGCCCTCGGTCTTCGTTCTGCTTCTCATAACAATGTTTTATTTCAGAGTATCCCTGTCTTATCACGTTTCTACGGGGGAGTAGCTACTCCTTGGAGAAGTGCAAGCGGAAATTGGATATGTATTTCACTATGAGGACAGCCTGTCCAGAGTTCTTCAACAACCGGGACATCACGAGGCCAGAATTGAAGGAGGTGTTCGTTAACAAAGTGTAAGTTATTTTCCATAAAAGCACATCGTGTTTTTCATTGACATCACATTAAAAATAACCATAACAAATGTCTCGACTAAGTCTTAGCGGTTGAGTTTATGACATTTATCCTTTCTGACCCACCGTACCACCGATCATACCCAATCGCACGGCAGGTAAATGTTTCAAAAACAATACGCACCTCACAAATTTTCGCATTTATAATATTTACTAATATTTATTTAATTTCATGTTAATTAGTTACTCGTATACCTTTTAACGAGAAATTCTTGTTTATTTATTTATTTCGGGGATCTCAGAAACGGCCTAAGGCGCATCTTCGAGTTTTAGCCCTAGCGAAGCTCTGTCGCCCTGGTAGGTACTTGTCTTACCACCGGTAATTTATCCAATCGACCATTTCAAGATTTAAAGACACCTCGTTCGAAGCCGGAGCGACAAACTAGTCGTAACTAGTAGTAGTATAGCTAATATGCTAATGTCGAAAATAAACATATTCTTTGATTAAGACCCAGACAAAACTATACCGGGTGTGGTCTGTAATACGAGCAAATAATAGATCGTACTCGTGAAACTGAACAACATTTTTTTCATACAAATTAAATTCTGCTATCAATGTAGGTACCTACGCCATCTTCGAACACAACTGACGTCGCCTGTCACGCTACAAACATCAAGCCTTTTTCTTTACATTGCTTCTTCGAATAAACTTTAAAGTGTAATAAAAAATAAAAAAATATTATTTTGAATGTCGCTAGTTAAATTAATATTGTTCATTTCGACTAGTAGATCTATTTTTTAATTATTTGCTCATATTACAAGCCACACCCGGTATAAAACTAGTTTGCCTCCATTTATAAAAGTGTAGTACCTAGTGCTGCTTGATACCAGCTCTGTTCCACAGCTCTGTTCCACAAGATGTCGATTATTAAGCAACAGCTTGCTTCTTGCAAGGCCGGATACGGGTTAAATTCCAAACGTTATCATGCTATTCTGCAACTCGGATACGGGCAAACCGTTATCATGTACTTGGCGCAAACCTTTTCATTTTGGTTTCGTTCGCGAAACCGTTATTTATCGGTTTTTAAGGGAACATTTCCATAAAGTTCTTGTCAGATTAACCGGTTTAAAACAATAAAAACTGATTTATTCCGGCGCAGGATAAACGTCGCCGGCCGGCCAGCTGTCACTAGTCGAATAAACCGGTGTATTCAGGTTATAGTTAAGTTCTTAAAAACGTTCGCGTTCTTATGAAAGTTCGAAGTTAAACCGAAATCAACCGGTATTTACCGCTATTTTATAAACCGGTTTCGAGCCTTGCTATTCTGTATCTATGAAGCGAATTCAAATGAAATTATATTCATCTTACCTGAATTTTAATTTGTGAATGGTTCGCGTGTTGAGGTAACAGACGAACAAACAGGCTTACAAACTTTCGCATTTATAATACCGGTGGGATTTCTGATTAAGTAAATATCGAAATTAATAACTAAACTTGAAGTAAAAATTATACTAAAAATAAACTACTTAACTATTTTATACAATTCGCCCAGGTCTTGTCCCTGCGGAACAATGACCATAAATAAAGCAGGCTTCTTTTCCGCGCTTGATTGTACTTATATATTTGTATATTATAGAAATAATATTTGTCCCTATTATTTTATATCTACGAGTGCAACTAGGTCAAGTACTTACATGCAAAAATCTACAAAATATGAAAAATTACCTTTCAAGGTGCATTTAAAACAGACAACACAACAAGATTTCTAGCCGCAACCGATACCAATCTTAATTTAACACTTGAATTGAATCATCATTATCATCCCAGTCGTAGGACGCCCACTGTTGGACATAGGCCACTGTTGGGCATATGGGGGACCATAAACCTCCAGTTATATCGGTTGAAAGCGGCCTACATCAACCGTAAACTTTAACCAGGCTTTAACCAGGTCACCCATCCATCACGTTGGTAGACGTCCTACGCTGCGTTTCAATTTTACAGGGGTTTAGATAATAAACTTCCTGCATTTGCCATTTGCATCCACTATACATGTATGTATGTCTATGAGGCTGAAGCTAGCTGCTACCTAAACCAAAGCTGCGGTCTGGCACTAAAAATATTTAATTTAAACTCAAACTCAAACACAAATGAGTTATTGCTCACATATATCCCATCTATATCCCATATCCCATCTTATCCCATCTTAGGCCTCTAGGTTGGCAACGCATCTGCAATCCCCCTGGTGTTGCAGGTGTTTATGGGCGGTGGTGATCTCTTACCATCAGGAGACCCACTTGCTCGTTTTCCATCCAGTAGAATAAAAAAAAATGTTGTATAATTACATGGTGTTACCCTGCAAAGGCATTGCAATATAATACTTAACTATAGGTACTATTCTATTTTATTTATCAAGTATTTTATTCTATTTTTTCTAGAAAAAGCAGAGACACAAATCCCGCCGAAATGAAACGTTTTAGTAACCTATCGCTAAATAACACTATCCGTCGAATACTTACCTAATTATAAAAACGCGATCAAAAATGTAAATATCGTCACTACTTTCAAAAAAAACTTGTGCCTCAAAAAAGATAATTTTTCTGAGTGAACTTTATGAGCATTATGTCAAGGTTAAATTTTGCTGACATATTGATTTTAGATAAGAGATTTTTTTAAAGTAGTGACGACATGATTAATTAATTATGATTATTTCTAATCAGAAAAAAAATGAAGCGAATTTATCAGCCAAACCAAAGTTACATTTTGCCAACCAAAATTTAATTCCATCGTACCTACTCGTAGAAGAAAGTCGTAATTATAATGGACTTGCGATGGACAACAATAAGGCACTTGTCCCACCTCCGACGATGAACGAGAAGCGATTTGAGCTAGAAGCTAGAAATGAGTTGGCGAGTAGCGAGAAGCAAGTGCGTAGTTCCTAGAGTTTTTGTCGCAGGGCTAAGCGACAAGCGATATAAGCGAGTGGACGAGCGCAACGGGCGATCATTGCACTGTTAGAGTAAAATGGCAGCTGCTGGGCTGCTACGAAACTTGAAACGCGAAGTTCGTATCGTACCGTCCCTCTCGCTCTCGTATTAAACAGTATAAGTGTCAGAGGGACCGCACGACACGAAGTTCGAGTTTCGAGTTTCGTAGTAGCCCTGCTGTTTGTGCTCTCGGCGAGAGATCTGACTGCCAAGCCAGCATCGCAGAGAGAGTTTTATTTTTGGTAGGTCTTGTCGTTGCAACAAACTTTCTTGACGACAGTGTGAACAGGGATTGACTATTTACTATTTGTGCTATTTGTATCTCTTTTATTGATACGGGATCTATATCTATTGTTCGTTTCTTGACGAAAAAATGGTCAAAAGCTAATCGCTTACTCGCCGGCAGTGAGAAAAGTGCCTATACCCGCACAAAGCTGAGTTAACCTTTGATCAAGGATTGTCAATACGCGGAGATACAAACCAAATATTGACGTACCAAATATTACGAGGAAATATTCAATGATACGAATATTACATTGGTACGTCAAGAAGGAGGCAAATATTGCGTTCGAAGTACCGTCATCTGTTGATTTATGATTTACCTAGTACATTGCATGGTATAGATCTAGAGGACCTGGTCAAAGATGACTGGCGAACGGCGCGGAGAGTGAATTCTTCATCCATAGCTTGGTCGACACGCTGACTGCTGAGCTGTTATATGACAACAAACGCAATGTATCAGCACTCACTGTTACTTGCAATCAAATCTAAAAGCAAGAAAAATTATCTACAACTGGTGCTCTTCTGGTGCTATTGAAAATGCAAGGCATTCTTCAAGCGTTTTGTAAAACAAAACAATAAATGACTTTGAACTATGAACTTTAATTTTTTATTTGGAACACAGAATTTAAGAAAAAAGGCGGAGGACCATCATACAAGAGCACGACTCCTTTATATTCGATAGTAGTGGGTAGTCTTAAGCATTACACATATTATAGTCAAAATACCATAAACGGGACTTATCACGCTATTTTTACCTGATTTTGTGATCAAGTGCGGGTAGTTCGAAGAATACTTGACACTCCACACTTCAGTCTATTCGTGACCACGGCAACTGCATCGTTGCCGAAACGTCAGTAGCGTGGTTTAGTATTTTGACTATGAGTGAGAATCACGAAAGTTTGAAACGTTATATTACACATATTGCTACATTAAAACGAAGCGCAGTAGGACTTATATTGGTTCTGCAACCAATGCAGCAGCAACCCACTCGAATAACTTGTTTACTTGTGTCAATAGTTTATTGCAGTGCCATCTATCTAAACGACAAGTCATGACCCCTACGTTCTAAATAAGTTTCTGTAGCAGGCAGGTTGGCGATAGAATTATGAGGTCTGCTTATCAAATTTGACATTTACGTCACGTCTGTGATTGTTTAAATGCGTAATTAAATGAGCCGATCGCAAGGAAGACTGTAGCGTCAAGTGGACCTCTCAACACTAACGCCATCTAGCGATTGTTCGCCTATCAAGAGAAGAGACCCATTCATTATGTTGGGAAAGTGTAAGAGAAAATATCGTTAATTTTAGATTTGATCTTTACAGGCAAGGACCGCCGCTACCGGGTGTGACACCGAACGGCAGAAGAGTCACCTTAGTCAGAGGTAAGTTAATTTAGTTTAAAATCTTGATTTTTCAAAGGTAACTGAAGTAAAATCAACGAGAAGAGGTTAAACATGGCATAAGAGAAACAAGAGGCCGTATTGCGTAACGTTTCTGATGTTCGCGATCGCAATCAAATGACAGTTTTTGTATGCGAAATCTGTAAGCTAACTCTACTCAACTTGGTAGCAAGAATAAAACGTTACTTCAAATAAAAAATTATAATTCAACTAATGAGATAATTAGGTACAATATTAAGTTAAGTGGCTTCCAGGACGAGTACGGGCAAAAATGTGTCTCAGTCGCCTGAGCTCGGGTTCTTAAAGACTTGGGTCTTCCACCACCGAAGTGACGTCAGCCAATGCAGGTAGCCGGTGACCTGTCGATAACGTTCTCACGTCCGCCGCGGGTGGCAGCACTGGACCCACAGTGCGTCAGTTGACTCGCAAAACTGACACTGTTTACTGCCCGGAAGCAGTAGCGCCAACATCTGTCATTTGATTGCGATCGTGAGCATCATTAAGGCAATAAGGACTAAGGAACAAGATATTACAATAACGTATCAATCAGTGACGACGACGAGTACGTGTTATTTTTAAATTCCGTTAACTTTAAGGGAATACATTACAAATTATGCCAAAATTACAAATTATGTACCTATACGACCTTAATGTTAAGTTAATAAAGTCGTGTATACATATTTTTGTAACTTTGCCCTTTGTATCTTTGACTGTACTACGCAACGCAATTTTTATATTTTTCCTAATTATTTGACTTATCGATTACAGGTATCCATCCCAACCTGGATTCCCAGCAGATCACTGATACCCTCAAGCTGGCACTGATGATCGGGGACGTCCGCCTGACAGAGGAGAAAGTTGGAGTCGGTGGCGACATCTATGTTCTGGATGCAGCTGTGCTGGGACCCAGCTTGCTAGCTAAATTATCACCCAGCGCCATCAAGAAGTTCATGATTTGTGTGCAGGTAAATCTTACGTTAAATCGAGGAGCAGATAGATTCGCGTTTAGAAGACCTACAAAGCCGGAACCTTAGGCTTTGCAGCTAGGATTCTGGTTGGAGCAGTCCCACTGCAGGGTACTGACCTCCTCTCAGAATGGGAGGGCTTGGGCCGCAGCTCCCATGCGGGCTCACTGCGGATATTCGCAAGTGAGTACCTACAGTTTTCCTCAGGATGTCTTTTAACGAAAAGCTCTGATGAAATTTTGCACATAAATCTGAAAAACGCAGAAGTACGAGCTCGGGTTTGAGCCCACGGCCCTCAACTTGGGAGGTCATAGGTAAAACCACTAGGATACGTATAGGTAAAACCACGACTTTTTCAGACAGCGTGAGTAAACTCCTAATCACAATCGTTTTCACTGTAGATATCTTTCTGTCTCACAGTATAGGACGAGGGTAGAAAGAGGTGGTGAATGTGATCGCGAGTATCCACTTGTTAGACAATACGTCTTCCGTCCCCATCCCCAATCTATTTTGGGCCTATAGTAAGTCGTAAAGGGATAATTATGGTCAACAAACCAAGGAGGTTCGAGGCAAATCAACATTCATTATTTCCTTTAATATTTCAGGAAGCGTTTCCCGTGAAACTGAAGGAAGTTCATATCATCAACACGTCACCAATCGTCGAGAGGTTCGTCAACTTCGTGAAACCGTTCCTGAAGGAGAAGATTCGGAAAAGAGTAAGTAAAGCTTGAATTTAGTTAAAACAACTGGAGGTCTATTATGGGGGAGGCCTATGTTCAACGGTGGAAGTCCTACAGCTGATCTGATGATGATGATGATGATGATACCTGCTCCGAGTTCCTGCACTGTAGGGGCAGAAATGTCGAAGCCTGTGACTACAGGTAATCTTTAGTTGACGATTGGTAGCGAATCTTCATGACTTTCTTGGGACAAAATCTAATATTAAGGGGCTGTTTCATCAACCATTGATTAGTGTTAACTGACGGTTAAATGTGATGCCGTCTCCGTCTATTCGAACAAAACAAATAGAGACGGCATCATATTTAACCGTCAGTTAACACTAATCAATGGATGGTGATAGAGGTACAATTTGATTAATTAGAGTTAACACTTGACAGATGGGCGTGCCTTCAGTCAATTTTCAACTTTGACGTCATACAAATAAAGCTATTTTTAGAATACCGCTACCCACGTTTACAGATTATGTAAAAACTATTTTATTTGTATGACCTCAAAGTTGAAAATTGACTGAAGGCACGCCCATCTGTCAAGTATTAACTCCAAGTAATCGTACTGTACAATTAAGTAATTAAGAATGGAAGTAGACGAACTTTCATTGCGTTTTAAAAAAAAAAATGAAATTCCTTGTGCAAAATCGGTTTGCCAATGTATCTTTGTGTTATGTGTGTGTAAATGCGTCATGTAATCGTAGTGGTGTATTTTTCTGTTATTCAGTAAAAATATATAGAAAACGAAATATCAGAAGAGGTGAATTGTGAGGAAAAATGTGACCAGATTTTTCTGGTCGGTTAAATTAAAACTCTCCAATAATTGCCCATAGCGTGAATCTTCAGGATTAATCGACATTATTATAATTCTGATATTAGAGACGTAGAATGAGATTATTTTGATCCAGAATGTTATGGAAGCCTCATGACTGTTATGCTTATTTTTCTCGGCAGATTCACGTCCACAAGGACGTGAAGGAACTTTACAAATACGTGCCCCGTGAGATGCTACCAGTCGAATATGGTGGCGATTGTTCAAGCATGGATGTACTACAAGGTGAGTTCAACATAACATTCATAAATAGAAGCTTTGTATCCTTCTGCGATGCTTCCGGGTGATGGGTATTCAGGTAAAACTGCAAAACTTTTTAATCCTTTACGCTACCAGAACCAATTAATCCATACTATACTAATATTATAAATGCGAAAGTGTGTTTGTGTGTTTGTCTGTCTTTCACGCCGTAACAAAGCGACGGATCGACGTCCAAAAGGCATAGAGATAGTTTATGGGCCCGAGAGTGACATAGGCTACTTTTTATCCCGGAAAATGCACAGTTCCCGAGGGAACAGCGCGCGATAACCGAATACCACGCGGGCGGAGCCGCGGGCAAAAGCTAGTAAATCTATGAATTGTTTTGGTAGTCCACAACAGGTCTATGCGGTAGTCTTCGTAGCAAGGTTGATTGCACGGTTGATTTGCGATTCTGTCAAAGCTATTGGCATATCGATTTTATAGTCATGTCATAATATGTCTCCGTGTCATGTCATTTACTTTGACAAGTGCTGCTTGAACCGTCAACTAACCAGCTTTCTCCTTTTCCAGAGCAATGGCGACAAAAGCTAGAAGAATATGGCGACTGGTTCAAAGCCCAGGAGTCGGTTAAAGCCAATGAAGCACTCCGGCCTGGTCGGCCGACCAACTACGACGACTTGTTTGGCATCGATGGCTCCTTCCGCCAGTTGGCTATCGATTGATTGTGATATCGATTTTTGGTTTAAACATGTTCTAGATTCGAATGACTTAAAAATAAATATGTAGGAAATATATGTACTGAACGCCTATTGAAAAATAGTTTCAGCAGCGCTAACTGCACGCGTCGTGCGACGGATAGTACCTTCGGGGCTACTAAGAAATTCGAAAATCGAAGTTCGTGTCGTTCCGTCTTCCGTCCTTCTGACGCTTATCTATCTATCTAAGATACGAACTTCGATTTTCGAATTTCGGAGTAGGCCCTCTGTGGCCGATCCCGCAAGCGTGCGCCCGCTCCGTGCACCCGCGCCAGCGAGCGTAAGCATTTATGGGTTCAACCAATCTATTTTATTTCCATCCATCATGTTCCTTTTCTGATAGATATTTGTTTTTCACGTTTCTAGGGTGCTAATCGTTAACTATTGCTTCTAAAAGAATTCCTATCTTAAAATATTCTTGCTAAATGAACTTTCCCAATTTTGCTTGAAGATAATTTACCAATTAATTTAAAAGGTGAACTTTTTATATATTACAGATTACATACAATACTTTGAAGTTAGCGATGTATAGAGAGAGCTAGATGTCTAATGAACATGATATTTGATCTGGATTTTTAGAATAAACATTCTAATTGGGTATTTAGATAAATTTGACATCCTAGCTTAGTGTCAATAATAGGATGTTAATTTTAGGATCGTTATTTAAGTGAATTTTGTATAGTTTTAATAATTTTAAATAAGGATCATACTCGAATAAAAATTAAAAAAGGTTTATTTATTAAATGTGATGACATATATTCGAGAAAACATCACGTAATTTGATATTATCATTGATTAAACATTTAAAATAATGTATTTTTTTGTTTACCTTACATTACGTATAAATTTAGTAGAAAAAAAGCCTCATATCCCCTAACATTATGATTACTACACGATGAAAGAGGGTTGGGAAGGAGTAGAACCAATACATAGCGACTAATACCGTAAAACAGGCTACTTTGCACCGAATTTTTGCTCCAAATTTCGTAATCTTTGTTTTATTTTAAAAAATATTATGCTGAGGTATGTTCATATAAGTATTTATGTAAAGTAGATCAATTTATTGGGAAGTGTATCGGTACCGGGACTTCGACCTGCAAGACATTTAAACAAAATACAGAACTGTAGCATAGTTAATTACCCAGTGGGCGGCAAAGTAGCCTCGTTTTACGGTAGGTACATAGTTATGAAACTTGTACCAAAACATCTTGTAATCTATGTGGGTACAAAAGTAATTAAACACCCACTAAAATTGTATTATCCTTTTTGGGACTGTCAGACACCGTTTAAATACATATAGGTAAGTAAAAATAGATCAATAATTAACGAGATTTTTTTATTTAATGATGACAGGACTTGCAGTTAACATCGAGTTTTATTTTCTTTAAATACCTATGAAGGCGCAGGTTTGCTGAGTATTACCTCCGCAAATTTTACAAAAAAATATTTTCATTAAATGATAGGGAATAGGGAAAGAACTGCATATCCTTGATATTTTGGACCAAGAGTAATCGAACAATATGTAAGCAAGGTATATTAGGAAAGATCTTAACTTACTAATAAAAAAAATTACACTAGTCCTTGTCAAACGGGTAAAAGGGATGATCTAGCCAGTATATTCCGCTTATCACTCTAACGTTCTTATTAAATTTACTAATATCCGCTATCTCTTCTTCTGTAAGTTTGAAGTCGAAAATGTTTATGTTTTCCGCCTGGCGTTGCTTGTCCGCTGATTTTGGTACTGGCGCCGTACCACGTTCGAACTGTGAATGATAAAAAATAAAAATCTGAGTACCTTATGATCTTGAGTATGAATAATAGACTAGGTAAAAACAATTACCTTAAGTATAGGTATGGTTATTATCAGACAATCATCAATCAATGTGAATAAATTTGTTTGCATTGTAAAAAAGGACGACACTAACTAAGGAGGTGGCTTAAGCAATAAATCGCAATGGGTAAAGTAGTTGTAGGCTAAGCATTCCATTTGTTAATTATATTATAGGTAACTATTTTTATCATTCGTGGTGTTCTTTTAGAAGAAATCAATTTACATTATGTTTACTACCGATAAATCATTAAAGTCACTGACTAATGAAGCAATATCATCAGAATCTGTAGGTACTGAAACGGGTATACTACAAGGTTTTATTTTTGGTCCATTGTTGTTCCTTGCATAAACATATAGACATATTTCATGATAGTGCGTCAAATCTTATTAAACTGAGTTCATTAAGTTTTTTATCTGAAACTCACCAGATATCGAAGAACAACTTGGAATGTAGTCTTCCCATATTTATTAGCGATCTTCGTCAGTACAGGATCATTAGCCTTTGGTGGCGGCGAATCTAAGGTCTCTCTATACACCATGAAGCCAAAGGGACTATGCGCCATGACAACTATGCCTTGCTTCTGGCAGTATGCGACGAGAACATCTTGGGTAAGAGTTGGGTTTACCTGAAAGCGGAGATAGATGAGGATAAGTGAACATAGTGATAGTAAGGAAAGTGAACAGACATATTCTAGACAAACGTGTACCATCTTAAGCCACATCTTCGCCTTCCATCAAGCGAGATTGAGGCCAAACGTAAGCCTATTCTTTATAAATAAATAAGAATTATGATACAAAATAAGTTTTTAGTAGAAGTATGATGATTGAATTTTTAAAAACTTTTTGTGAATTTACGAGTAGTATGGTAGTCTTGTTTAAGTTTGTAACGATCTTTTCATACTAATTGCATAGAAGGTACAATAAATATGTTAGAGCATCGCCTTTACTGATTAATTAAACATATTTGGGAACTTGTTGCGGAGCGTGCGGTAGAATAAGGAAACTAGAATAATGAAAGTACAGTGACTAACTAATGACAAAAAGTGAAACAAAGAAAACTTAAAGAAAGTGTGGTGTCATGATTTATCATGTTATGGAAGCCGAAGCAATGGCATTAATTCTGTCAATTACAGTTACCTAAGTGGTGGTTGATAAGACCAATGTGATGACAATGATAATGGTGGTATTGGTGGGGGGTGATTTTTGATCTGTGAAAACTGTGTAAATTTTGAAATGTGGCTGCAAGCTATAGCGACACATACAGGATTGCTTAGCTTGCGATATGGTTAATAGGTACGCGCTAGGTATACAATCTAGACAAAAAAAAACAGTTAAAAACTATTTTAAACAAGCGAAGAAAATTACCCGCCACCTAATTTTAACAACTGGTCAAAAATTTTATCCGTGCCTATAGTAGTTTCGAAGCAATGAACAGATTAACACTTTTAAAAGCCATTATCTCCACTGAGATTGGAAAAATCGGCTCCCTAAATGGGCCTTATTGCCTAAAGCAGTCGGAATCACGATTGCTTTCCCCACTTCTTTCTATCACACGGTATAATAAGACGAGGGTAGAAAGAGGTGGTGAATGCGTTCGCGAACTTCAGCGCGTTAGATAGATAATATCTCAGCCTGATGTGATGACAATAACTAACCTCGATCTGATTGACAGCTGGCTTAATATTACTGTTGGCGATGATTCTGCCAACTTGCTCGCTATTAAAGTTAGAAACACCAATTGACTTGGTTAGATTCAGCTTCTTCGCGTCTTCCATTCCTTTCCATGTCTCCAAGTAGTCTATGTCGGATAATTTATCATTCCCCTGAAAATAATTTAAGCATGTAAGGGTGGCGTTATTCTGAAGGCACAATTGAATTAAATACTAAGTATCCTAAAAATGACCTAGCTATAAAATACAATCGCCCAAGTCTTTTCCAGGGACAAACCCAAGTCTTGTCCCTGAAAAGCAGTGCCCATAAGGCTGGGCTGCATTTCCGCGCATTTAGATCGGTCAGTATGAGCAAGTGTGAAGCTATATGTCTTGGCAAAGATCTCTTCTTTGGAACCATGGTCATCGATATTATATACTAACAAAAAAAAACTAACTGCATAATTAAGATTTAAAACGACTGCAACGTGAAACGGACCTGACGATAATAACGCCATCTAGCGATATTTCGCCTGACATGAAACCAGGGATGTTACGGAGCTCGATTCCGTTTCCGTTAAGTCGGGACTTCCGTTTGATATTAAACATCCGTTTCGGTTCCGGTTCCGTTACTTTTGAAACGGAAGTTATATCGGATGTCAATGCTTACCGCGGCAACTGGACATGAGCGGCGTACATCAAAAACAAACAGAAGGCTAATTATGTAACGTTTCTGACAATTGCGATTTAATTGCGATCTCAATCTAATGACAGTTTTTGTATGCGAAAACTATCATTTGATTGTGATCGCGAGTGTCAGAAACGTTTCGATAAAACCACATCAGTTACATCCCTGTATGAAACCCTCATTGTGAAATAATTTTTGATGACTATAGAAATAAGCGAATATTATTTCTCAAATGTAACGTATTTAGTATCACCACGCAGATAAGAAAATCTTTAACTCACCTTTTCACCAATAGGAAAATGTATGAGATACAAGTCCACATAATCCATCTTCAGTCTTTGTAATGCTTCTCTTAAAGCTGGGACAACGTCTTCATGAGAATGTTTATCGTTCCAAAGCTGTAAAATAAAAATAACAATGTATTACACCAGGTACCTACGGTACGTATTGATTCAAACTTTTACAAAAAAAATCCCTCAGAAACTCAAAGCTATATGAGTTCTGCACACACATTAACAAACTAGTTTAAGTATACGTGCTTACCTTAGTGGTAATAAATAGATCTTCTCTCTTCACGAGACCTCTCTTGATGACGTCAGCGACGGCTTCCCCGATATTCGGCTCGTTCTCGTACAAGACAGCTGTGTCGATGTGCCGGTAGCCTGCCTCAATCGCAGACACTACTGCTTTGAAAGCTGAGCTACCCGTCTGAAAAATGCAGATAATAATCATCATCAAGCGGAAGACGTCAAAGGCCTCCACTTTAGAACGCTACAATGAACGACAACTCGCCACTTGCATCCACCGGTAGATATGGCCACAGCTCTCACGATGTCGTCAGTAGTGGAAAGCCTACCAACACGTCTTCCGGTTCGTGGTCGCCACTCCTTTCCCAATAGTTATCTGTTCTGCGAGCAATGTGGCCTGCCGATTACCAATTCAACTTGTTGATTCTTTGAGCTGTGTCGGTAACTTTAGTTCTTCGGCAAATTGTCATATTCTAGATTCTGTCATGCAAAGATATTACTCTGAGCGTAGCTCTCTCTTTAGCTCATTACGTGACTTTGAGCCTCTTTAAAACTTATCAATAAACAAGGAAGGAGGAACTAGGATTAGAATAGATTTTGCGTAATTCTCAAAAGACGGATGTTTCGCAATAGAGACGAAGTCGTGGACGCTAGCTACATTATAATAAATAACTTATAAAAGCTTACCATATTGTGTGTTCCTAGTGCAAGCATTGGCATCTTGTTGCCATCGTTCAGCTCCTTTAACGGTGCCAGACCCGCGGAAGCGGCCTGTAACACAAAGAATGAAACTTTAACGCCGTCACCTAGTGTGAATGATCTCGGACGTTAGAACTCCCTCGACCCCGCTTCCTCGTTCTTCAACTAACAGCTTTACGTATTTACGCGCGTGCACCGCCATCTAGTAAGTAACTGGTAAACTACAACGTAGGTACGCTTGACTACTATCGACATTTAGTTTAGCGGATTTTTTGGGTAATTATTAAAACGCGCACTCATTTCATTACTCTATTTTATAGGCTAAGAGTTGACATCCCAAACAGCGTATAAAAGAAATGCATTTTATTCATTTATTATTATTAACTTTGAATACCGACTTTACTTGCTAAACTAGAAGATTTAAACAGTTATACCTGTTCATTTAATTTGTATGTCACCTTGTACATACGGTAAAAAAATGTGTATGCTGAGAACGCTGTAATCACAAAAAAACAGCTGTTTTATAAATTTTGGTAAAGAACAATACAATACTTTACAATACAATAACTCTTTATTGCACACCAACACATAGTAAGCAGTACAGAAAACACAGGTAAAATATGTAGAGCTTTCTAGAACTAGCACTTTCTGAGCTAAGCCGCGGACACCTGTGCATCTGCATCTGCATCTGCACATCTGGACGGACGGACATGCATGGCGAAACTATAGGTAGGGGTTCTTGGACTACGGAAAAGGGCATCTAAATTGGTCCGTAATATCAGTTTGTGAGCTATGACACCCAGCGGTCACACACTAGTCCACACACAAAGAGGTCAAACTAACACACACTCCCCTCCCACAAACCCTTGAAACACCCCCTTTTGAGTCGGGGGTTAAAACATTATAAACACATTGCACCGGGTGAGTACGGTAGGTACTCAGTAGAATACAATAGTAAAATGAAAACACATCTCCTTTGCAAATAATTACTGCCCTCCTAAGCCAAAAGGCGCTATCTTAAAAAAAAGTCGTTGTGTAGCTTAAAACATTTTGCATCACAATACATGGTGTAAATGACAAAAAAGCGATTTTTTTGAGATAGCGCCTTTTGGCTTAGGAGGGCAGAATTAGCACTAAGCCAAAGGCGCCATTGTACTACACACGTCCTATTAAAATTAGTTCTGTGCAATCAACTCACGCGCAGCACCAGTAAAGCTAACAGAGCCTGGAACATCTTGCGAGCGACGGCGCTGGTCTGCGGCGATCACGTTGACCCGAAGGTTGGGAGCTTGTTTATGCTGTGTGACGACTTTATACGACACGACGGCAAGACGACTCTTTGAGTAAGTATCTAAGCACACTATGCCGAAATTACGCGAGCGAATTCGGCTTGATCACTGTAATGCTGTTTCGGTTACTAACAAGATATTTGATGGAATTACGTCATGTTTTAGTGCTTGACTGAGCTTCCGTCGGGCATTAACCGAATTTTTGAACACGGCGAAATTGTGACATAAATTCGGCAAATGTGTTGCAAGCAATAGATAGGTAGATTAGATTAGATATATTTATTACCTAATGAAAAATACTTTATATATACATGTCAGGTAAAAATGTGATAAGAAATTCACAAAAGGATCGTCAAATTGTATACAAAATAATAATAATAATAATAGGTATATGATAGTGGTATATCAATGCAGACATAATACGCCGACTTTTTAAGTAGGTACACTGTGACGAAATTACGCGAACGAATTTTGGTGTGATTGTTGGGAGTTAATCGATGACTTTAATAAAAAAAGCGTAATTTTGCGAAACACTAGACTTTTAATGTGTCATTACACAGCAGATATCGAAGTAGAAGTGAAAGGCAAATTTTGACAACTTAAAGACAATCTTAATTCTAGTTATACTACGGTGGATATGTGACTTATTGCTAGTGGTTTAATTTAGGAGTTAAGTGAACTCCTCTTCAATCTTCAACATGCCCCCGGGCGTTGAAAGCCAGGCTTTCAACCAACATCTTTCTCTTCAGGAAGTGGGCAGATCCTTGAAAATGCTCTTCGGACTACTCCATTAGCCGTTTTCACGTCGGCTACCCTGTTGACGCCGTCTGGCCCGGGGTGAACAGAAATGATACGTCCCAGTTTCCACTTTAGCGGAGGAAGATTGTCCTCCTTTAGAAGAACAAGGGAATTCAGCTTCAAGGAGTGTCCACTGGATCGCCATTTCGTACGTTGCTGAAGCTCAGAAACGTATTCTTTGCTCCAGCGAGTCCAAAAATGTTGGCGAAGTTGCTCGATTCGCTGGAACCGAGCTAAATAATTGTAGTTGTGGTGCTGGTAGTCACGCTCTGGCAGACAAGTGAGCGGGCGTCCGATGAGGAAGTGTCCTGGTGTCAGCGATGTCAGGTCTTCTGGATTTGACGACATTGGCGTTAGGGGGCGAGAGTTTAACACTGCCTCAATTTGAACTAGTGTAGTGTTAAGTTCCTCATACGTGAGATGACAATTTCCCAGCACTCGATTTAAATGATTTTTTGTGGCCTTAACACCAGCTTCCCAAAGACCACCAAAATGTGGGGTATAAGCCGGTATAAAATGAAAATTAATTGATTCACTAGCTGCACTTTCGGCAAGTGAATTGCAATTTTGCTTTAGAAAATTGGATAGATCATTGTATGCACCAACGAATGATGTACCGTTATCCGAGTATATATCGCTCGGTTTCCCCCTACGCGATACAAATCGTCGCAACGCTAATAAATAACTATTGCTCGTCAAGTCGCCCACTAATTCAAGGTGTATTGCTTTAGTACTGAAGCAAATGAATATTGCAATGTACACCTTCACTAACCTAGTACCTTTTCCTTGACGACTAGCAGAGACAAGTGGGCCCGCGTAGTCAACGCCTACACTGTCAAAGGGAAAACCACCGGGAGAGACTCGAGGCTTAGGCAGATTACCCATTAAAGGGCTTAATACGCGTCCCTTCATACGAGTACACCTGACACACTCATGATAACATTTTTTTGCCAAATTTCGACCTCCAAGAGGCCAATATGTTTCCTTGATTGTAGCTAACAAAAGCTGTGGTCCTGCATGTAACAACCTTTTATGTTCATGATCAAACAGTAATTTACTAAATCTATGATTAGAGTGCAGTACAATCGGGTGTTTTTTATCGTAGGGAAAAGTTGAGTTGTCTAGACGACCACCGACACGCATGATCTTTTGGGAATCCAAAAATACGTCTAATTTAAGTAACGGGCTCTTTTTTGATATACTTTGATTTGATGAAAGTAATTTATACTCAGGAAACATTTGATTTTGACATATTTTAATAATTATATTTAATGAATTTTGCAACTCGTTATAACTGAGACAGGGTGAACTGATTGGTTGTTTTTTACAAGCAAGTATAAACCGTAAAACATACGCAAACGTTCTCTGCAATCGAGTAAGTTTAGAAAACCGGTCAAAATCAATAATCGAATTCTCAGATAGGTCGTTGGCAACGTGTAACGTTATTTCTGGTCGAATTTCAGGTAGTGTGGTCAGATTATTGGTGCCTGAGATCGAAGGCCAAGCTGATGTATCCTGTTTCAAAAAACTAGGTCCTGACCACCACAAATCATTGGACTTGATAGACTCGAGAGTAGTACCGCGAGATAAATGATCAGCTGGATTCTGGGTGGTAGGTACATGCCTCCAGTCACAATTACCTGTGATTTCCAGAATGTCAGCTGTGCGGTTCCTAACAAACGGGTGGAGTTTGCTCGGTAGCATTTTAAGCCAACCTAACACTATTGTTGAGTCGGTCCAGAACACTGTTTTTTGTATCTTAAGTCGAAGTGAATTGACTATCTTTTCGTATAGATGAGCACCCACCAATGCGCCACAAAGCTCAAGCCTAGGTATGGTCATAGGTTTCAGAGGAGCAACTCTGCTCTTAGCCATCAATAAATGAACTGAAACCGAGTTTTTACTATCTATGCTACGAATAAATGCACAAGCACCATAGGCGCGTTCCGATGCATCTGTAAAGATGTGCAATTCAATTTGCCCATAGTTATCACAAACAACCCTTCGCGGCACACGAATTGTCTTGAGAATTGGCAGACCTGCAACAATCTCCAACCATTGACTCAACAATTCAGAAGGCAGTTGTTCGTCCCAAGACAACTTGAGCAACCACAGCCTTTGCATCAGCATTTTCATTGATATGACATAAGGAGCTAGCAATCCCAGGGGATCAAAAATTTGTGCAATGACAGATAATACGTCGCGCTTTGTTTTTCCTGCAGTAATTGTTGAGCCAATGGGGAAACACAACTCATCTGAGTCTGGCCGCCAACCTAAACCTAGCGTTTTACTGGGCTCTGAGATACCTATGTTTAAATCTACAGCAGGTTGTGATGACGTAACTGCCAATCGAGGGTCATTTGACTTCCATTTTCTTAAATGCATGTTTGCTGCAACAAGAGCATCTATCACGCCTTGCCGAAGTTTCATTATGTCACTTATGTCATCCCCCCCACTCAATAGGTCATCAACATAAAAATCGTGGATTATTATTTCCTTTATACGAGCGTCATCACAATCTAGACCAATTTGTTTAAGGCATCTAGTTGCCAAGAATGGAGCGCTAGCAGTCCCGTAGGTAACTGTATTAAGTTGATATAGTTGAATGGGATCGCTTTCATTTTCACGCCAAATGATTAGATGTAAATTTCGGTCATCAGGATGCAACGTCACAGTTCGGTACATTTTCTCCACGTCTGCCGAAATAATGTACTTATGCTGCCTAAAACGGAGGAGAATCGACAACAGGTCGTCTTGAACTGTGGGTCCCACCATCTGCAACTGATTTAATGACACACCAGAGCTCGTGGGACTACTAGCGTTAAACACAGCTCTTAATTTGGTAGTGGAACTACCCTCACGAATGACGCCGTGATGAGGAATGACATAAGTGATACCTGATTCAATTGGCTCATACTTTGACATATGACCTAAGGAGATATACTCAGCCATAAAATCTTTGTACATCTTCTGAAGTGCAGGGTTACGCTTTAATCGGCGTTCTAAGGCATAAAAACAATGTTTGGCTCGAATAAACGAATCTCCTAAAATCTGAGGGCTTTGTTTTAGCGGTATTCGTACGCAAAAGCTACCGTTATCTAAGCGATTCGTATGCTGAACAAAATGCTCTTCACATAATTTCTCCTCAGGAGAATAATGTGACGACTGAGGGCGAACTTCTTCAAGCTGCCAAAAACGCGTTAGTTGGTTTTGAATGTCATCAACATCATTGAATGAGTCGGTACTTGTACCTGTGAACTGAGCAAAGTTGCATGTGATCGAATTGGACAACGACATTGGACCGCATTTAATTGGGCCTGAAACTAGCCATCCCAGCCTAGTTTCACATAATATCGGTTTTCCATCGCCTAGTTTAATTTTTTGCGATCCTAATAAGTCCCAAAACAAGTCGGCACCTATAATCAAATCCACGTCCGCCGGCGTGTGAAAATTGGGATCAGCTAAAGAAATATCTGACGGAATATTAAGATTCGTCAGATCTACCTGACGATAAGGCACGTCACTAGTTAATGACGGCAAAACAAAACACTGAAGACTGGTCTTATATTGATCATTCAAGGATGTCATTGGCACTCGACACATTTTGCCAATGGGTGCCAGCGTATTATTGATACCTTGTACATATTTGTCAACGAAGTCTGTATTTAATTTTAATTTATTACAAATTTTTTCAGTAATTAAGCACGACGTACTGCCACTATCTAAAACTGCACGTACAATATGCTCGCAATTATTAACGTCGTATAGTTTTATTAGCGCAGTAGAAAGCAGTACGTCCTGACCCCGTCATGCCGTGCTGACATTGGCAGACAACGTCACGGGAGCGCCAGGATCGGCGCCGGCGCCGGCGGTGATTGATTTCTGATGCACGAGCTCAGTGGTCCTTTCGCCGCCGCCGTGCGATGACGCGTGGACTTGAGGATCTGTATACCTATCATTGTTTACAGTAGGTGTAGGCTTAAACTCCGTAATGTGAATCAGTGTGTGGTGCTTCCGTTTACATATCTTACATCCAGGTTTTTTACATTGTGTAGCGTAATGACCGCTTCGAAAACAATTGTGGCACACTTTATAATTTGATAATAATTGTAGCCGCGCTGTATTAGTTAACGCAAGGAATCGAGGACAACCATTCAAGTAATGATCACCCTTGCAGCTCGGGCAGGGCTTGGTTGGGGAGCTAGGGCCATGATTGTTGTTGTTGTCGATTCGGTTGTTACGGTTATCACGCACAGCGAACATAGATTTTATTTTATGTGAAGATTTATTAGACGAATTTGCTTGATTATTAGACATTTCTAAAGTTTCCAAAAAATCTGCGCGGTCTCTTATGAAAGTTTTAAGGGTGTCAAACGTTATTTTATTCGGTTTGTTTTTGTCAAAATGACTTTTTGATTCTTCCCACTCACGAAATGTTTTGGAGTCTAGTTTTTGAGTTACTAAGTGAATAAGCAAAGTGTCCCAATGTTCGACTGGCTCGCCCAGCGTCTGCAAAGAACGTAAGTGTTTGTTTACATTGTCAATTAGCCGTTTTAAGGATATGGATGATTCGCGTGCTATTTGTTCGACATTAAACAATGCCGAGACATGATTTTGTAGCAATAAGCGTTTATTATCAAAGCGTTCACGTAATTGTTTCCATGCAACTTCATAATTTTTAGCTGAGAATTCGATTGATTGTACGATGGCTGTTGCGGACCCCTCCAGCGAAGCCCTGAGATAATGAAACTTATTTATTTCATCTATTTCGTCATTGGAATGTATGAGACTAATGAAGGTGTCACGAAACTCTAACCAGTTGTCGTAAGAACCAGAAAATTTGGGAAGCTGAATAGTTGGCAACTTGACAAGCTTGTGATTACCTCCGCGACTTCCGCGATCGCTTTCCGCGGAACCGAAATTCTCACCACCTCTTGAAGAGGCAGCCAGTATATCTTGTGCCTTAGAAAGCAGCTGATAATATTGAGACTCAAACTCAGTACGCTCAGCGATTTTTTGATCCATGTTCTCAGCAATACACTCAAGCCTTGTTTGTACCTCATCGTAATGTACATACAATGAGTCAATCTTACCCAAACGCAATTGCAATTCATTTACCTCAGTGGAAGTTAGTTTAGATGCATCCAAACTGTTTAAGTAGGTAGCAAACACCGTCAAACGCCCTTTATAACTTCCACGTTTTTTAGTTAAATCTTTTTCCTCGGCCATTTTGGGAAGCTGGTGTTAACTCTCACCTGGAACGTTAAGTTATAATAACAATAAATCGTATATAATAATAACCAATATTAGTTTAAGCTCTAGTTAGGTAAATAGGTATAAGTAGCTTTAAATATATTTCTTTTCAACTTGTAAATAATATTAAGATGTCAATTTAGTATTTAGCAGTGTATTTAATAATGTATTCTTTTTGTTTAGCATGTAAGGATCTTTTACTAAATTATAATTTGTTTTTAAACTTGCTTATCTTTTACTTGGTTCGAAAAGATTTATTATTTATTAATTAGGCTATTAAATTACACAATATTTCTCTAATTCTGAATACTTACACTGATTTCTTATGCTTATAAATACTTTAACTGCTTACCCTTATCTATTTTTAATTACCTATTTACTTATTCTTAATTTTGTTGCTTATTTTATTCTTAACTTACTTCTCTGATTATTTTCTGTACATTTGTGTTTTTAACTGATATTAAATTAATGGTAAAGTAAATTCAACTGCATTTTATTGCATTCTATTTACCTACCTGCTTACTAACTACGAGTATAAAGCAAAGTTAAGTGTAGCGTACCTAACTACATAAGCGGTGTGAGTAACTAATTATACAACGAATTAGATTACTAATACATTTGATAACTATATAATATAATGATACTCAATAACCGATACACTTAACTTAAATTAGGTAGGTATAAAGTACATTTACTAACCTTATCAGTCGCTTTATTACGCTTAATAAATACCTGAATTTGAGTGTTGGGTGAAACTTAGTACCACTTAACACTACAAGAATTATTATTCTGATATTATATTATAGTCCAATAATTGCAAATCTCTGCCACACACGATGGATGACGCAACACTTTATTTGACTCACAAGTACTCGGGTGCCGCCAGGTGCAATTAACTTTTAACTCGCCGGTAATTAATAATCTCTTCTTTTAATTATATTTTTCTGATTCTTCAATCAGGCTCGATGGACCATATGTTGGGAGTTAATCGATGACTTTAATAAAAAAAGCGTAATTTTGCGAAACACTAGACTTTTAATGTGTCATTACACAGCAGATATCGAAGTAGAAGTGAAAGGCAAATTTTGACAACTTAAAGACAATCTTAATTCTAGTTATACTACGGTGGATATGTGACTTATTGCTAGTGGTTTAATTTAGGAGTTAAGTGAACTCCTCTTCAATCTTCAACACATCATACTTGCATGCAACGCTGTTTCAGTCACTAACAACATATTTGAAAGAATTACGCACACAACCGAGCTTTTCGCCCGAGTCACTGGCGGGGCACCGCGTAATATAAATAATCTCTTTATCAACTCTTTGTTATGAACACCTTCTACGCCCTTGGCAATAAAGTTCAAGATCGCAACGTGTAAAGAGGACTGCACTTATAAACATACCCGTCAAGCAGGTTTGCTCGTATAAAATAATTAAATCGGTAATATAGAACTACATGTATTTTACAACAACATACGTCTGGTAATGGATGATAATTTTAATTATTTAAATGGTTTTTCTGTTTATAAATCGAATATGTGTAATAAATTTTTCTGCTAACTAGATGTTTATTTAATTTTTGTTTGCCTAATACAGCCAAATACAGCTTCTATTATGCATGTATGGTTTACTTAATCACGAAGACCAATATCAGAACAAACATAACATGACTTTGGAAAAGTCTACTCTACTCACCATAGCACTGAACTTGTATCGCAATGTTGCTAAAACAATACGCTGCAGAGCGCACCTGGATTTACTTGCTAGGAAGGAAATTCAATGACGTCTATGAAGCCCAATCCGCACTGGGCCCGCGTGGGAACTACAGCCCAAGCTCTCTTATTTTGGGAGGAGGACGTGCCCAGCAGTGGGACGTATATAGGCCGAGATGATGATGATGAAACAAAGATCTGGCACAATAGATCGCAGAGATGCGAATTGATATCGCTGCTTTAAGTAGTTAGAATAGGGACATAAACATAACAAAAAAAAACATTAGAAAAAATCTACAGGATTTCTTTTTTTAGTTTCGTTGGCGATACTGCAATGCCCCGTCACCAACAAAAATAGCAAATTTGAGATTCTTTGACGGGTACGTACATTAAATACAATAGTAGATTGATAACCAAGGCTGGAAAGTAACCTATTTCACCCTAGATATTTATTTATTTTCTTTCTTCATAGTTCGAAGGGAAATGAGTAATTTCACCCGAGTTAGACACTCTACTTTTCATTTCGACTGTGAGCAAAGTAAAATACCACAAAAAATGAGAATAATAATAAGTTGAATTTACTTATATCCAACCTCTAACGGTATACCTTTTTGACTGGCCACTTGCCACGGCCGACTATAAAAAAAAATCGAGTTGGTCACGACCAAGGAGCTTATAATCCAAAACTGGAGGTTGAACGCCGAACGAAGAAGTTTGACCTTTATTCCATCTCTTTCTTTCACATTTCACGAATGACTTCCATCTCTTTCTTAACCTAACTAAAGAAAGAGATGGAATATGTTCGTGACGTAATAAAGATCAAATTTCTTGTTTCAAACTGATGTATAACGATTATACGGCGTTCAACCTCCAGTGTTGTGTACGAGTAGGTATAAGCTCCTGGTCACGACGTGCATCTAGATGGCCATGCCGAAACGTAAAAAAAAGTGTCACGGACGTAACTTAATTATCTTCGACTCCGACTCCGTGGCTAATCGAAAAATAAAAAATAAATTACTTTCCACCCTAGAGATGAAAATGCATTATGCAATTTTCCACCCGGCTATTGAAAATTAAACTTTCCGAACAGCGTCAAATCTGGTCACGTAACATAATAGCGACAAAGCTGAAAATGTTGAGCCTATCGCTGGAAAAAAAAATCTCTTCAATTTCGGAAAAACACTGTTATTTTTTGTTTTCATTCACTCCAATTTCACGCACACACACACGCCACACACACACAACACACACCACACACACACACACACACACACACACACACACACACACACACACACACACACACACACACACACAACACACACACATTTATATATAGGAAGTCATTATAAAGCCACATTTAAATAGCAAATGTACCTAATATTATAATAATCTTAGTTAGGTTATAGTACAGGAAGTAATGCGTAGTAGTATATATTAACCGGTCTTATTTCCTACCTGGATCCTGTAACACAGGGACTCCTAGCTCAGGATCCAGAGCCGTAGACTCTTGTTTATAAGTTTTTTATGCAATAAATTATTTTCATTTTCATTTTTTTTTCAATTTCTTTTATTTGTACCACTGCCACGACTGCCACTAAAGGTTAAGAAATCATCCAAGACCAGGATCATTCCTGCAAACAGCCATCTTGACGATGCTGTTCGACGCAGCGACTTGACGTTACTTTTTTGAGTCGCGGGAAATACATAATAGGGCCACGTGACCAGATTATGCTGCAAATGAGCGTCAAGCGACTGCATGTAGCCGCTCCTTAAAGGTGATGAAGGTAATGTCATTATCCAACTATAATAAAACAGCGATATAATTAGTCCTTTCACGGCTTACAAGAAACAGACCTGTGACAGACGGACAGATGGAGCCTTAATAACCCTGTGAGTAAGGTACCCTAAAAAGTAAATCGGAACCAGGCTGCGCCCCACATATAGCACTTTCTCTAACGGATGCATCGATTGTGGTATCGATACTAATTCGGAATCGAGAAGTAGATCGGTTGCATCGATTAGAAATCCAGGACTGAGCCTTTTGAGGAATCGATTAACTCATTAAGGAGTAATTTAAATGCTTAGTGGATAGGTGGGTACTTTTTAGGGTTCCGTAGCCAAAATGGCAAAAACGGAACCCTTATAGTTTCGCCATGTCTGTCTGTCTGTCTGTCCGTCCGCGGCTTTGCTCAGGGATTATCAATGCTAGAAAGCTGTAATTTGGCACGAATATATGTTAACTATGCCGACAAAATGGTACAGTAAAAAAATAAAAAATTGAATTTGATGATGGGTACCGTCCCTCTCGCTCTCGTATTAAATAATATGTGTCAGAGGGACCGAACGACACAAACTTCGATCTTCGAATTTCGTAGTTAGCCCTGCTATACAAACCTACGAAGCAAACAATAGTGAGTGAAGTTCCCTATCCGCACTGGACCCGCGTGGTAACTACAGCTGAAGCCCTCTTATTCTGAGAGGAGACCTGGGCCCAGCAGTGGGAGCTATATAGGCTGGGATGATGATGAGGAAACTTAGGTACTGTGAGCTATATACCTATATCGAAAATACAAACTGAGACAAGATGCACAGAAAAACCAGAAAAAGAGACCAGCGCTGGGAATCGAACCCAGGTCCGTGCTGGGTGCTATAACCCCTACACCATCCGCTGGACAGGAGTCTAGACACAATATTCTCCTATGCATACATATCTCAGGAATTATAATTAGTGCGCGTTATTTTTCTATCATGCGTGTTTTGCGTGTGAAAAATAGATATTAAACATGATTTAAAACCAGAAAACCACAATTACATAATATTTATTTTCGTTGCATGTCTAGCGGTCGAGCTGTAGAACTCATTAGTTTATTTAACGACGTGCGTTATAAATAAAACAATACAATTTGTGTTTTTTAGGGGCCCGTACTTCAAATGGAGAACCTCTCGACATTTTGATTTCAAAGCACCTATCTCGAAAACGGTTTAACAAAGAACCTCCAATAGGGAGGCCTATTATCTATATAGAGTAGACCTCCAGTTACTTCGGTTAGAAGCGACCTGCATCCACCGTGAACCCGTGGCTTTAACCAAATCATCCGTCCATCTCGTTGGTGGACTTGGTACACTGCACTTGCCGATCCGCGGTCTCCATTCAAAAACTTTTCAGCCCCAACGGCCATCTGTTTTCCGTGCTATTTTGGCCTGCTCATTACTTCAAACTAATTCGTTTAGCTATGTCGGTAACCCTAGTTTTTCTATTTATCTCCTAATTTCTGATTTGATGCGGATCCCGTAAAGAAATCCTGCGCATAGCGCTCTCCATAGCTCGCTGAGGAACTCTGAGCCTATTTTTGAGGCCTATAGTAAAGCACCACGTCTCAGATCCATATGTCATTACTGGCAACACACACTGGTTGAAAACAATGAGGAATTTCGGATGAAAAGGCGTTGCAGTGTGTCCGCTACTTACAAGAAATTATTACGCTAACATCTTAATTGAACAGATTAAACGGATACGGACAGCGTTAAAAACACGCCACGCATCGCCGATTAACGAAAGTAGCGAGATTTGTAAATCTAGTGTCTTTTTAGGGATCTACTGCGTGTATTTTTGTTATAGTTAACCAATAACTTCAATAGGGTTAGTAAAGGCCCTAATAAACACACTTAGAGGAGACCAGCGATGAATAACAATTTATTTTTGTACGTAATATCTCACGCATTATTAAGGAATTTCGAAATCTCAATTAATATACCAGATAGATTGGTCTTTCAACTATATTTTAGCTCTAGTTTAAATGCGACTGGTATTACATATTTTGAAAAAAAAAACCGATTATATTAAAAAAGTGGAATCTGTTAGGTACAACCTAGTTGTAGGTACTACTTAGGGTTTGTTGTACCTAACAGTACAAAGGGATGATTGTAACATTGCAAATAAAAACAAAAATACTTTTTTACTTAGGTTTAGGTCTTAAATTCATCAAAAATATTAATTTGTTCTTAGAAAGATAGCAATCAACTTAAATAATCAACGTGGTTTAAAAATGAGATCAAACCCGACAAACAATTACTTACGTAAATATTACTTGAAAAATTCCGTAGAAATAAAAAGTCTATAGAAAAATATTACTTATTTAATACGGATAGTATGATCTTATTATCCTGTGTTCTGTTATTTTCATGTGTTTTTGTGTACAATAAAGAGTTTTACAATACAATAAAAAAAATTGTAACGGCTACGGAACCCTGTTCTGGGGGTGTACAACACGCTCTTGGCCGGTAAACCAACCAACCTAAAATAAATTAGCATGCAATGTATCATTAACATGATCAACACTCTGTTTTTATTCGAAATGTCGCACTTGCTGACGTGACAGTTGTCATCAATCCGCTTCTCTCCCGTGTCAAATTATTGTACGCAATACATTGCTCCTCGAAAAAAATAATCAATAATTAATTAACTATGAATAATTTATTGCATCAGGCGTTACTTTGCGGAGGTCCATATCAACCAGATTATCTGGTAGCATGGTGTACCGTGATATTGCTGTGAAGATAAGCTTTGGTTGAGTTCGAAACGCGTCAGTGTAGTGTGGTGGTGGTGATAGATGGGTTTGTGTGTTGTGTGTGTTCTTACAGTGTGTAACTGTGGAGGTGGAGGAACTGCATGAACACACATATCTTGCATAAACGTAGCGATCATAAAGGTCGATCCGTGGATCTATCATAAGTAATTTATTGAATCAGGCGTTACTTTGCGGAGGTCCATATTAATGAACTAAAACAATTACTTATTTGCACACATACATTTACACGTCGACGCGCCCCGGCTTCGCGCACGTGGTTTTTCGTAAATGGAGCTGAAAAATGTGCGTGAAGTGAAGTGCCCTTGATTAAAGACCTTTTTAAAAAAAATGCCCGTGCGAAGCCAGGGCGGATCGCTACGCAAGTATTAAATTAAAATTACTTATTATACACAATATCAAAATTATTCATGGGTTAAAAACAGTTTCCAAATTGAATAATAATCATTAGGTACATATTAAAATTAGAATTATCACTTTTTAAACTACAAAGCCAAATTGTTTTCTTTTCTCAATGTACCTACCTAGTATTTTCGAATTCGAGTGAAAGTTATTGTCCGTCTAAGGTTAACTAAGTATTCACAGGCAGAAAAGTGCAAATATTGTCACGCATCGTCATTGTCATCAAACTGCAAGAATGTTTACCGCCAGTTTTGGAGCGAGAAAAAGCAGTGACCAATCGTTTACCCGCCCGTGTACACAGGTAACTGTACAGCGTTTCTTTTTGCTCGCACGTTTGGATGACAGTTAACCATACATATTGGCATGACACACAATGGAGTCGCCGCGGCACGCGTCTTCATTCGCTCGCGGACCGACATTCCGTTAGTCGGCTACTGAGGCGCCGTCGTCTTCACTTTCCGTCAAGCAACACGGTCGAAAAAACCGCACCAATAAAATACCTTTTAAAAATTCGTGAACGCGCCGCAATCTGACGTAAGTTTCGGCGGGAAAAGTTCAAGTGTCAAAATGAGGCGCCATTTTTTAATCTTATTTACGCTCTGTTTGGCATTTTCGTTATGTGAAATGAAGAAGAGGGAAAAGATAAGGGACTATCCGACGGAGAAACAATTAACTTTGCAAAGGAAAGAGACGACACCAGTACATTTTACGAGGCTATTGGTGATGAGAGCGGTGTACGGAATGGCGAAAGTGATGGGTTTCGAAGACCAAATAGGTGAAGTGTTCAATGGAGCTTTAGTGCCGCCAGGAGCCGAAGATGATGATGATTATTTCTTTGGTAGCGACGATGACGACGACGGCGGCATTTTCGGTGGTGATGACGATTATTAATAGTGTTAATATCTAGTTAATTTCATATTTAGTGACGTTTATACCAAATCAGAAAATGCATTTACGTAAGTAAGTTAAGTACCTATTATTGTTAATAATAATTAAATACTTAGTTTTATCTATGTGTAAGCATTTATTTGTATAGATATCAAAAATGCTTTAGCGGGTTTTTGTGTATTTACATGAAATAAATGCGCATTTTTTTACCCATGTACCTGGTAGCTGTAAATAAATTATTTTCATTGCAATTTTGATTTTTTAGGTGCATGATTTAGGTTTCAGTAATAAACTAAGTTTTTATATACCGTACCATACCAGTTTCCGGCAAGAGTCTCATTCTTAACGAGAACTTCAGTCAATATTCCAATGGTATTTATTTATTTAGTAGTCATAGCGGTAGTAGCTTACTTATCTTAGTGACGGTACTTGACTAATGTCCTCTCAAGCAGAGGATCGCGAGCTCAAATCCAGGCTAGCACCTCCAATTTTTCTCAATTCATGACTAGGTAAATACATTAGAATTTTACCACGAGCTTTGCAGTGAAAGAAACGTGCACAAACCTGCGACACAAATCAATGGTGTAATGAAAACGCGGGTGGTTGTGTGCGGGTGTCAGTTTCGTCGGGTAGTCGCCCGAGCTGAGCGGCGGCGCGCAGTGCGCGTGTTGCAGCAGCCGCTGAGTCGCGTTGCTCCGAAGACGAAGGGCTACGGATTAGCCCGAAACATGTCAAGCTAAACTCGATTTAAGACGTGAGTTATCCGGGTCAATATATTTAATAATAGTATTATTATAACTGAGGCATACAGAGTTACCAGCGAGAAGCTGATTAGTAAAAAAAATACCTTGTGCATAGAATTATCGCACCTGGGCTACCTATAGGCACAATATACGTGTGTATTGTGCTATAGGTAGTAGGTAAGTACACTACAGCGTCTTCGACGACCGCGGGAAGTTGTCCTACATAGATAATTCAAAATTCCCAAAGGGCTACGGAAAGATAGAACTGCAATAAAAATTTTATTGACACACGAGTACCAAAAAGTCAGCTTGAAATTATCTATGACTGCCCATAACCAATTGCAAACTATTTTGTGGTCGTTAAAAAGGCAATAAAATTTTAAGATTATGTGGGCCTTAAAAAGGCGTGAGGAGGTTAATAAACGTAAGTATTAGGGATGGCCCGGTTTAACCGAATTTCGGCAGCTTGAGCCGAACATTTGGCACTAGAAAAAAATAACCTCTTGTGCTATTTCGGCTGGAATTAATAGAAAGCATGTCTGTCATTCCTATCAGTAGGTAAAATATGCAATAAAAATTAAATAAACTTAGTAAGTAGGTACTTATTATTTTAATAAACATCTTGATTATAATTCGTAAACTTAATTGAAAAAAAAAAACTATTTTAGTTCACAATTTTCACACGCTAAACATTGACAAACATTAAGTAAGTAAGTATTTTTAATTTAATTAAGTATTAAAAGTGTGTCTTTAACAATCTAACAATCTCTTCTTATCTATCTACTCATATTTAAAATTTACTAGGGGCAGGTTATTGAACCGAATTTCAGCCCAAATTCAGCCGAATTTCTTATTTATACCGCATGTTCGGCCGAAGTTCGAATTCTGTTCAAACCTCATTCGGCCCATCTCTAATACGTAGGTAAGTACGTATCTATAGACAGCGAAAGCATGCTTAAATTGTTAATTGTATAAGCTTGCTCAAGTATCCAGCAAATGAAAGTAAAATGCATGGGGCATACTTGTCTCGACTGACGTTTGTAATGGTGCGCGTGCGCCACTGACCTTGATATGAAAATAATGAATTGTAGATATGCGTTTTTTGTGGTTTTACCTGTTAGCGTTTTGTTGCTATACTATCATTCGTTAACAGTTAAATTACTATACTTCGCGAACTATGTAAATGATTAAATGGCTAAGCGCTTCGATGAAGCACAGGTACAGTCAGCAGCAGAAAAGCATAAGGGTTTTAAATGATCTACAGTTAACCCCAGCAAAGGTTAGTAATAATAACTAAAAATCGGCCAAGAGCGTGTCGGACACGCCCATGATAGGGTTCCGTCCGTAGCCAATACGAAAAAATCAAGAATAATATTTTTCTAAGGATTTCGTACTTATTGTGTAACTAGGTACGGAATTTTCTAAATTTTGGTATATTTTATACCTTAGGCTGCTATTTACTCTTAAACTACAAATACTCAAGTAATCTTAGCCGTTATAATTTTCCTTGTAAATTTGATATATTTACTACCATCCTGACAAATTTTTCCACCCAACAATGGTTTTAGATCTATACGCCTATAGGTAGGATTAGTTTCACCCCCACTTTACACGTCTATGGGAGGTACCCTAAAAATGCTGGTGTGACTGATATTATATTCATGCCAAAACATAGATTTTATAGTACTAACAGTCTCTGAGCTTAGCCGCGAACAGACAGACAGACGGACAGACATCGCGAAACTATAAGGGTTCCTAGTTGACTACGGAACCCTAAAAAGAGGTTGTGTAGTTAGGTACCTAATCGTTTTGATCACCGCAACCGCTCATCCATTTTTGCTTCTGACCATTTCAGCTTTTTGTGCCTTCAAGCAGACAGTATTACGCCCAACAATGAGATGGACGGACGACCCGGTTAAAGCCGCGGGTTCACGGTGGATGCAACCGAAGCAACTGGAGATCTATGGGGGAGGCCTAGATCCAACAGTTGACTCCTATAGCTGATATGATAACGATGAAGCAATCAGTAAACCGGCGTTCTTTCTTTATATTGGAAGGAGGCTGGTATTATAATTGAAACAAGTTTTTTTTACATTTCATTGTTTCAATATGTACATAATATGTAAAGTGTTGTAAATAATGTTCTTAAAATCTTAGTCCTTTGACTCGTTTTCCAAACACATATGTCATTCATGCTGAAATGATCAAGCTTTAACAAATTAAACGAGTAGGTATCCTTACTTCCAAAACCATACTTTAGATACTTATTCTTACCCGACACTGCCCGAAGGTTTTTTTTTACAAATTAGCTTTTGCCCGCGCCGCAAATTCCTACGCGACATTGGATAATTCCCGCGTAGTAGGAATAAGTGTGATTTCTATAGAAAGTTACACTTTCCCTGATGCAAGATTAACTGAGCTGAACCAATTTAGATGAACATGGAGGTAAGGTAGTTTTTATCCCAGAAAATTGCATAAGTAGTTCCCGCGGGATAGCGATAAACGAATTCTTCGCAGAAAGTCGCGGGCAACACATAGTTCCTGTCATAAATCATCAAATTCTTGCAACCACACAGAATTATTATCAACAAAGCCTCTATCCTGCGACAAAACGTCCTCGTCATCACCCTCATCGTCATCCTGACTCATCGCATCACCCCTGGGTACTTCAGAGCATCCCTTAATTTTTCTGATCAAGTCACCCCATTTTAGGTTGGTCCCACAAAACGGACAAAGACCTTCTAGAGGGACAAATTCAGAAGGTTCTAGAAACAGTTTGGCTAAACATGTTATATGGGATATTAGCTCGCAGTCTGAATTTAAACATGTCAATTTGGATTCTGCACTTGTGATGTATCCAGAACATATTAAGCACTCCGTGTGAGGTAGGTCAGTATTTTTCTTGACTTTTTTCAAGTTCCTACTTTTAACAGGTCCATGGCATATTTTCATGTGGCTTGGAGGTTCTCTTTCAGGCTGTAAATGTAAAAAAAAATCATTCCTTAATAATAAGTACCATAACCCAACCCACCTCCATCCAACGTCCTTATTAATTATTATTAATGCGATAGTATCTTTGTTAATTTTTTTTTTAAACTTTCATGTTTAAACACTCAACCAATTGTTCTCGTATTTTGTATGAAGATAATATTTAAAGAACCTGAAAAGGATATAGGATCATTTTTATCCCAGATAAATGCAGTTATCGTGGGCGCGCGATGAATGATTTGTTCACAGAAAAGTAACGGGCCACAGCTATTTCGTACGGAGATAGTTTAAGAGCTGAAAAGGACAAGGAAGGACATAGGGTAGACTTATACAAATAGGTTCAGCGGTTTAAGCATGAAGAGGTAACAGACAGACGGTCAGACAGACAGGTAAAAAGATAAATTGACAAGTTACTTTTGCATTTATAGTATTAGTAAAATAGCGAAAAGCAAAATAGTAAAAATAAAATAAATAAAAATTAAAGATATTAAGCATTGAAGCTATTTGATTTATTTATTTGTAAGCACTTACGGGAAACTCTTCAAAGAAATCTTTCTCTAGCCATCTGATTAGCAGAGGAAGGCGACACCAAGGCCCAACACGAAGCATCTGACTCAACACTCGAAGTTGGAACCTAAACTCTGTCTCTTTCCTCGGGACCCGCTTCAAGTTTAGGTGTTGTAGTCTGGTTGTTTTAGCGGGGTTCTGCCAGGCCCATTCAAACTGTGAATAAAATATTAAATAATTTGGGAATGCAAAGCCCCAATGATAGTTTTTTTTTACAAGCTTTTATTTAACTTGCATTGTATGTTGTATCTATGCATGTGTGGGTCAAATCTTGCAAGTTGGATTTGACTCTCTTCCAATGGTCAGATTGACTTCAAATTTAGCATACTTATGTAAATCTAGTGAAAATGCAATAATCTGGTAGTGAAATCCTGGTGTTCGAGCCAGGATCGTCTCTGCAGGACATAAGTCCTCAACGGTTAATGGCATTGACTATAAAATTAATATGGAAATGTAGTTTGGATGACAATGCAAGTACAGTCTACAAGAAGTACAGCCTGCAAAAAAGCTTGTATTCAAATTTTTTTTTTAACGAAAAAACTTATTCTTATTTTTGTTGAGGCTTTGAACACTCCAGGTGATCATGTCAGCCTCATAAGTATAATCATGATAGGAGTTGCTTTAGTTTATCTTTCAACTTGATTTTCACCCACTTCTTATTGTTTTATTGAAAGGAAACTTGGCAATTATGCATAGTTCAGCTGATAATACAATAATAATAATATAGTACCATCAAGCTCATCTGATGTTGGAACGGAACCAGGCTAGACACTAGACACCGGAACTCCAAGACAAAACAATGTAAGCTAACCATGTTTGAATTTGAATTTGTTAGAATAGTCTTAAAGTGTATCAGTTTCCTTTTCAGCCATAGTTTCAGTAGATTAACTGCAAACTGCAAAGCGGAAAAACGCTGCTACACGCTACACTGAATGCGGCAGCGAATGTGTTAATACCGAAATCAAATCTAAATCAAAACTCAAATTTAACACCAACACCCACTTTGATTTGTTTTTATAGATTGATTTAGGGCTTTTATTCACAACCAGAATGATTAGGCCGATCCCAGTGAGAAACAGAGATTAATTACTAGTCAGTTTTTTAAATAGAAAACCTAATGATTCTATATAGCTTATTTTTTGCAGAGAGGAAAGTGAACAAAGTATAGGTATTTGCATTCTGTAATAAGTGTTGTGTGGTTGGGAAAAAGATGTTTAAGTTATGAATGTAAAGGTTAACAATATTGAAGAAATTACTTACTCTGAGAGCAGAAATGTTGTTTGGAAAGCCATGAACAATCATCACCATTTTCCTAGAACAAATAATAATAAAAGGGACAGGCTATAAAAACCAAGAAAAGAAACCAAGAGAAGGTTAGAAGGGGACAGGGTTTGTTAAGATCTTTTTTTTTTATTTGACTGGATGGTAAACGAGCAAGTGGGTCTCCTGATGGTAAGAGATCACCACCGCTCATAAACATCACCACCAGGGGTATTGCAGAACCTAGACGCCTAAGATGAGATACGTCAAGTACCAGTAATTTCACCGGCGGCTTCCACGTCGAAATACAACAGTGAGAGCACTGCTGCTTTACGGCAGGATCTTTTTGCACTATAACTTGTTTTTTTTTACGTATACAAAATTGGCATTGAAAAGTCAATATATGTGGTGAACAACTTAGTTTAGGACCGTTATACAAAACTGCAGTTTGAAAAATACTAATTGCTAACTCTTACCATGGCCCTTTATTGCTAGTTCTATGCGCGCCTCCAGCCCATGTCCCTCTATTATGCTGCATTAATCTTCTATTTGGATCTCTTGTGTACCCGATGTAAGTACGACCCTTGTATTTGGGGTTTATATTGTACAACAAATAAACGCCAAAGAAATCTTCAATGAGTTCTGGCTCAGCCATTTTACTATTTGTATTTCAATATTTCATTTTAACCGTAAAGTTAAATCAAGCAATTACTTTTTTGTTTACAAACATTCCTGAAATTTCCTGCGTCCGGTGTCAACCACCTGATTTTGACAGTTGATATGTCATTTTGTAGAGAAATGTTCGAGACTTTTATTAAAACGCATTAAGCTTTTTGAGCTCAATAACGCGCAATCTGAACGATTTTTTTCTTAAAAACAAAGTATTCTATTTTACTATTAAATGGGCTTTTTTTGTAACATAAAATACATGACTCTTGCAATGAATTAATGAAAACTAAAAAGTTGGTTCTCGTTAAATAGTATTCAAAATTAACCTTATGAAAGGACTAACTGTATCGATGTGCAATAAAATAATTCTTTACTGACGAAGTCGCGGAAACAGCTATTAGGTACAAAGAATGCCTGCATGAAGAAAGAACAGCCCTTCGTATTTTTTTATTAGTAAAGACACGTAAAGATATAGGCTAGGGCTTGATTAAAGTTTATTATAGTGAGTGTGTAAGTAAATTATAGTGAAGAAAATATTTTTTTATAATGAAATAAAATAATAATTATTTTTTATTAAAATATAGAACTTTTTATTTTCATTGAAATTATAGTAGTATCGACGAAATGCCATTACCTTACTTCACTACGCTTACCTAAAAAAACTACAACAGCTGATTCAACTTTTGACTTGACTTTGACAATTCAATTCAATTTGAAGTTGAACTAGTAGTTCTGTACGTTTATGCCAAGTTTGTGCATTTTCTTTTGCTTTCGTCTATTTACCCGCTTTCCAATTCCCGGTATTTCAAGTGTTCGCGTCTTAAATACGAAGAAATCTCAACGGTACAATGTCTGACGAACTTTCAAATGATAAAGACTCGAAGATATGCGGCTTGTAAGTACCTACATACTGATAAAAAAAATAAACGATTTATGATTTTTAAATTTAAACCGTATTTTCTTATATTTTTTCGCATAAACTTCAAAGCTTTTCGTTCTAGGTGCAAAGATAACCCGAGTAAATACTGCTGTCCTCGCTGCGAAGTCTACTACTGTTCTTTAGACTGCTATAAATCCGAAACCCATCAGGAATGTTCGGAAAACTTTTACAGAGAGTGTGTTACCGAAGAACTCGTTTCAAGTAATGCAGACGAGGAATCTCAGCGCAAAATGATCGAGATACTAAAGCGAATGCATGAGCAAGACATAGAAAACGAGGAAGACGAAGAATTATTTCATTTAGACTCTGATGATGATGATGATATAGCTATCGATGAGCGGATTAAAAATCTAAATCTGAATGACCCTGATGCGTTATGGGGAGTTTTAACTGAAGATGAACGTAATGGTTTTGAGGCTCTACTAAATGAAGGAGATGTTGGGGCGATTTTGCCGCAGTGGGAACCTTGGTGGATGTACAAAAAGAGTCTGAAAAAGGTGGAAGAAGTTGGTAAAGAGGAGATGATGTTGCAGAAATGTCCTGTTTTGAAGAAAGTGCCAGGAATGGCTTCCTTGACTGTAAGTATTGTAGTTTTACTGTTTCACTTTGCCATTTACAGTTTTATCTTTACTTTTAATTTGGGTCAAACTTATGATCTACGGCTTCTGATATAAAGATAACTTGATTACCAAGACCAGTTATGTTATTTCGGAAGTTATATCAATGTGTTTAAATTGGATTATCAATAGAGAATTTTGAACTTCTTATTCTCTTCATTCAGCAGTTATTCTGACTGCTGATTTGATACTAGTTGTTGCACGCAACTCTGTCTGCAGAGACATCACTATCCCATGGGAAATCTTGATAATATGCCCCTATGCCCTTTCCACTGTCTTTCAGTTTAAGAGAGAAAGGTAACAGACAGACAAATACAAAGAGCTTAATATTAGTATGTTAAAGACTTATATCCACTTGACAGTCCGGAAGCGTGCAACCAATATGCCTTAAACCGTCTGGGTTTTTTATCAACTAACAAAACATGCTGTGTGTCCACAATTTTTTAACTACATGGTTTTGAATAAAGTGAAATACTGAGATGTACATTAATGTTTACTCATTCAAATACTATTATAAAACAATAGCATGTAGTTTATGATTTATTCACAAAATCAAGGTTAAACTTTACTACACTAAAGTATCCAGGGACGGTTTGAAGCATTTTGGTTTTGGATACCATGGTATTGTCGGACTGTCAAGTGGATATCTTTGAAACATGTTTTCAGACAGTGAAACCTTCACCAGTAATAACATTCAACATAACTAATGTTTTGGCATCCTACGCATTTGTGATGAGGTATTTCAATGGAGATGTGGAGCCTCCAGAATGGATAGTTTACTTCTTGAACATTTGTGCCAATCTTGATGCCAATGCCAACTTTGAGGACCTTGAAATCGCTGTAGAGTCTGTGGCCCAAAAGTGTTTACATGTAAGCAAAAGTTTTTTATCAATAAAAACATTAAAGCATTTGAATAAGAATCAATGCCAGTGTATAACTAACTGTATACTGATAACCCTCACATTTTTGTATCTGTATTTACACATGATATATATAATTGATTACAAAATTATGTATGTTGTTAATTTTAGTCAA
Source organism: Choristoneura fumiferana (assembly GCF_025370935.1). Classification (NCBI taxonomy): domain Eukaryota; kingdom Metazoa; phylum Arthropoda; class Insecta; order Lepidoptera; family Tortricidae; genus Choristoneura; species Choristoneura fumiferana. The sequence continues at coordinate 5,596,792 of NC_133480.1, forward strand.
TATTTTTTACAGAGTGAACTCATTGAAACAGACAAACATAGTCTAGATATAATGAAACATGATACATACCTCATATTAGAAGGACCCAGCAAAGAGAATCGTCTCTACTACTGCAAATCGGCACTTTCAGACCTCCACAAAATTCTAAGTGATGCCAAATCACTGGCAAAAACAAAACCAAGTGAAGATAAGACAAGTACAGAAAAGGTGTTTTCCAAGAAATTTCCTGAACATGGAATAGAACATTTACCAAAAATAGATGGGGATAAAATTAAAAAGTGTATAAAGAAAATAGAATATTATTTGTCATTCCTTGAAAGTTATAGCATGGAATTTTGATGAATGAGTTTCTATGATAACTTTTATATAATAGTAGTATAAGTATTTTAGTTAGGTATCATATCAAGATGCATGAATTTTAGAGTTTTAATAATAAAATGTATGTTGTATCTTTACTTCATTAAAATGGCTTGTATTTAAATTAAAATGAGATAAAATCAGATTTACTAACAAAATTAGAAATGATCACCAAAATTAGAAACTCTTAATGTATAGTTTTGATTCTACTTTATGGAAATACGATCAAACTAATTAAAGTTGACTTAAAAATATTAAACAATCACGAAAATTTTAACATGCTTGTTTTCAAAGTAACTGGCCACCAAATAATCAATTATCAACCTTAAAAATTTATATGGTTTTACAATTTTCATGATCTGGTAGTATTTTTAATTAATGCGGTCTTTGAACGATAGCAGGATTACTTAATTTTACTATGGCAAAATTGCCAGTACATAAATTCAAATATATTGTTATATTTTTTTTTAGAAGAAATTGTTTTTTGGTGATTATATTGTTTTCTGGCAATCTGTTTTTTTTTATCCTTGACCAGAATTAAAACTTTCGAATTCTTTGCGTGAATACCACACATTCGCACAGGCCAGTGTGCGTAAGTGTAAGTCAAAGAGTATAAGTACCTATGGTGTAAGTCGCATTTGTTGATTTCTATTTGCAAGTCATGGAAAAATAAATATCTTCAAAAGTAGTGGAATAAAATAAACCCATTATAATGTCCAAAGAGTTTGTCAACTTGTATCTGTATGCTTCTATATTACATGAATTACGAATGATAAATGTCTTTATTTTATTAACTTCTAGGTGTAGGAACCTTTGTGTTACTAAAGTCATGTTGACATCCTATAGTTTTGTCAAGGAAATAATAGTGAAATTTATTATTAAAAGGTTCCACCCTGGTACATGAATGTTTGATCGACTGTACTTTTGAATTGCATGCCTTTTGACAGCTACCCTTTCTCTGACTTGTTTCAATTAATAATTATGAAATAGATTCCGCACTAGGTCTGCGTGGAACTACGGCTCAAGCCCTCATTCTGAAAGGAGGCCTATGCCCAGCAGTGGGACGTATACAGGATGGCTTATTTAGATCGTTCAGCATGGGACAGTCTGAAACTATAAGACATATGAAGATCTGTTCTTAGGAACCATGTCATCGATTTTAGTAACCAGAAAAACTGCATTCATACATTATAAAAAAACTTTTATTCAGCTCAGGAATCGAACCCGGACATTTTGAAAAATAAAACTTACTATCATTATAGAATATGAAATAAGTACAATGTATTTTAATTTTTCTAGATACCATGTTTCATAGAAACATTTATTGCTAATGATCTACACTACCGATATCCAAATAGAAATGTTTTATAAGAACAGATATTGTATGTCTTATAGTTTCAGACTTTCCCATACTGCCCGATCTAAATGAGCCACCCTGTATTGGCTGGGACGATGATGATGAGATTCAATTAGGAGTACTGCAATGATTAAGAGTAGTATTGAAAAATAAAAGCCACATTTTCACCATACCACACTTTATTCCAACAAGATAATTGTGATTAGAGGAATGTTCACAAAAATATTCTATAACATAGTTAATCATAATCATACATTAACATTTAACCTCATAAAATTATTATTTCATTTGAAAACAATAGCACAGCCCCTATTCAGTTAGTAAATTTTAATTGATGTCCACGAGAAGGAAAATTTCAGTAAGAATTCTGATGAATTTATGTACATTTTAATAGTAAATAATGCTAAAGATAACTGATTGATAGAAATATGTAGACAGAAACCTGGAGGCTTATTGCCTAAAGTTTCTGTCGCTCGCGATCGCAATCAAATGACAGTTTTTGTATGCGAAATCTGTCATTTCATTGCGATCGCGAGCGTCAGAAAAGTTAGCCTCTGCATTGGTTTCCATCAACAACAAAAGACAAGTTACACTTGAATTTCACTTTGTTTTGGTGTTTGATTTTCGATCATAGTAAAAAACGAAAGAGACGCAATCACTGCTAAGGGCACAGCCACAGTTGAAGAAATAGTGGATATCAACTAAAATTAATTAGAGTTACATTTAACAAGTATTAGGTACATTTATAATATTCCAGCACCACGTGGATCTGCTAAATATTGAATTTAAATAACTTTCGTTGAAAATACAGGCAAGCGAAATCTAAAATAATCAAACAAATTTACCTTCACAGAGAAAAACCACATGATGCCAAAACATGAATTTAACGACACAAATATAATACATATCGCATATTCGAATAATTATTTGTTCACTTCTATAAGAAAAATAAATAATCTCGCTAGTTATTCTAACAATCTCTTGGATTACTTTCGGCAGGGTCCTATTAAGCGGGATTCATACTTGTGTACTGTTTATACATAAGTATGTATAGTTATTTCTAAAGACAGGTTGTTTGTGTACAATACCCGTGGCTTCTAAATGGCTGTAGAGCCATGAAGCTATTTTTATTGCTTAAATGTGTTATTGCATTACAGGAGTGAATACTTAAACTATGCCTAACAGGTCGATTAACAAGAGCTAACACGAATGGATTGCATGAAAGTATCCGTGTATTGCACAAATACAAAAATTACAATGCATCAGTCATTTTCCTACAAAAATATACTGAAATAACTGAAACATTCCGCAACAATCTAAAAACAACCTGTATGCAAGAGAACAGCGCACGAATGTGAATCCCGCTTTACAATCATTTAGAAAGATTGTTAAGTTGCATACATGCATCACCGTATGAACGTAACTCACAGAATATATAAAGTACGCAAGTAAGTTTCAAACGCCATCAAAACCAGAGGGACTTTGCGATATAGACGATCTGTTATAGGCAATGACCTGCACGTATTTGGATTCATACAATAAACTTTTTATATATTTTCCATAAAGATTAGATAACATTGGTTCACCATACAATAAGACACCATCAAAGATTTTATACTTAAGTACAAATAAACACTACACCGACGTTCTGCCTTCTCACCAAAATATATCTGAAATTAAAAGTAAATTGTTATATAAAATATACACATACAAACAGAAATATTCTTCCTCCAGTCCTAAATGGAAGATGCTTGGTAAATGCCTATAATGTTCCATTTATCCATTGTTAGTTGAAAATAATTGATTTTAAACGCATTTTATTCTTGATGCAATAATATTAGATTTTGGTGTCAATTACTGGCCACCTTATGCTAAAATGAATTCTGGCCTCCTATAAATAGAATTCATTTTTAGTTTAAGGTGGCCGGTAATTGATGATTTACCCTAAGTTTGCGGTAGTTATGCAGTAATTCTATACTCACATTAATACGGTATCTGGTTTTGATAATACTGTATCATGTCATACGTCCTAGTCCTGAAGTTGAGGAACGAGTTTCGTATGACCGACAACATGAATGCAGCTGCCTCTTTCTCCGTCGAATTGGGCGCGAAGCGGGAGCGAAGGAGACGGATAGTCTGCCCGCGGAAGCAGGGCAGTCCGGTGTCAAGCATAAGCGACACCATGGATATTATAGCGTCCTGGTATGGCCTAGAAGTAATAGTGCTTTATAAAACAAGGGCATAAAGTATACGGAAATTATCTGGTTAGTAACAAATCTAAAAAGTACAAAGGCGAACTTATCCCTAAAAGGGATCTTTTCAATCTAACCTGCTGTGAAAAGGAAAAGTTATAAAATAGGCGAACAGTAGTTTATTTATTTTTTAAAGTTAAGCAACAATTAGCATCTGTACGGAAAAAAATCTTAGATATAACTAGTTAGAAAAAAAATCTTCACAGGTAACCAATTATCTCCAAGTAACAAGGGAATATAAAATAAAGATGCCTTGACATTTACCTGACAGCGAGGAACGCCTGCACGCAAAGCTCGCAGAACCACCGGAAGGGCGGCGCCTCCATCTTGCCACCCATTACCATCACCATCTCGTCTGTCAGCTTGATGTCCGGCTCGAAGCCGAGGTTGCCGCCCGGTGACGACTCAAACATGAAGCCGAAATCTGGACATATGCCATTTATATTAAACACCAACAACCGACCAAGTGCGAGTCGTGTTCATGAATATCCAGTCCAAATTTCATAGTTCTAGGACTCTAGGTTAACGGAAAACACCCTACAAATTTTGATTCCCTTGAGTGTCGAAATATATGTTTTTGCGGTATTTACGGTCGTATATTTTTTTTACGCTAACTTAGAAAATTGTCAGCTTAGACCAGGGATGGGGAAACTTTTTTCTTCGCGTGCCAATATATGTATACTAACGAAATATATGGCGGGCCAAGTTGTTGCATTTTTTCATCATCATCCCAGCCTATATACGTCCCACTGCTGGGCACAGGCCTCCTCTCAGAACAAGAGGGCTTGGGCTATAGTCCCCACGCGGGCCCAGTGCGAATTGGGAACTTCACACGCACCATTGAATTGCTTCGCAGGTTTGTGCAGGTTTCCTCACGATGTTTTCCTTCACCGCAAAGCTCGTGGTAAATTTCAAATGTAATTCCGCACATGAATTTGGAAAAACTCAGAGGTGCGAGCCGGGGTTTGAACCCACGACCCTCTGTTTGAGAGGCGATAGGTCAAACCACTAGGCCACCACGGCTTCGTTGCATTTTTTACTGAAATAAAAATATTGATATGTACTTTCTGAAACACTAATTTGGCTATTGCCAATGATAATGAAATTTTGTAACAATACGAAATCTTATCTTGATTTTTGTTTGATGGTCGCGGGCCGGATTTCAAGCCTTCGCGAGCCGGAGATGGCCCGCGGGCCGCAGTTTCCCCATCCCTGGCTTAGACTATACTCGAGTCCAGAATTAGGCGAACTAGATTGACAGCTGAAAATGTTACCAGACATAGCTAAAAAAAAGTCATAGGAATATGTCGATAGATTAGATTAGATGAAAACAAAATGGCGAACGGCGTCCCTACCGATGTTTTTCCATTGATTTATTCTATTATTATTTCATGTTAAGTTTTATTTTAATATCCGTATTACAGCACTGGTGAAACTGTGGCAACATTTGTGTGCAACTGTCAAGTTGGTTCGCCCAATACTGGACTCTAGTATAGGGTTGTTAATATTTCTCGCTTTACTATTTTACTATATTTTTTACGGGTGTAGAACCATAAACTAAGACATCTGTACAACATGCGCGCGGGCTCGAATACTTTCCCGCTCGCACAGTAACCTATCTCGCTCGGCGGCCCGATACACCCGAGCGCCTACGAAGGCTGCATTCGGAACTGATAAAAGGCGCTGCGCGGACGAGAGTGCATCATTCAGCTAGTGGTCTAGCTTGAGAGACGGCCTCTGCTATCCTCAAGTAAAACCAACAAGTGGGTACGGGGTGAGACGGCCTCTGCTGTCCATTCCATAAACTCACAGTTGTATGTCTATACTTTAGCTAGGTTATTTAAGTAAAGTAAGCCCTAAACCTGTTTTGTAAGTTTTCCTGAATAAACCTTCTGAACTGTCTTCCTGGCGCTTCATTCACCCTACAATCTGGCGCCCAACGTAAATAACGTAAATTACTAGACGCCACCCTACAATCTGGCGCCCAACGTAAATAACGTAAATTACTAGACGCCACCCTACAATCTGGCGCCCAACGTAAATAACGTAAATGACTAGACGTAAATCAAAAGAACTTAAGCAAGAAGATAGCCAAGAAGAAACACATCAGATGGCGATTCAATATACTCCTGAACAGTTTGAAGAGCTATTAAGTCGATTTCCCTTTCATTCGACAACAAACAAAACGGATGCCAGCAGTTACGCCATTGGAGCAGCTTTAGTGCAGGGGGAGGGAGAGAAAGAACATCCTATTGAATATGCTAGTAGGCTATTTACTCCAGCTGAACGCAATTACACAGTGACAGAAAGTGGATTTTCTGCTAAACTCGCACCCCGTGAAGATGGTCCATACGTAATCATAAATAAAATGGGAAGTTCAATCTACGAAATTGCTAATGTAAACGAACCTAAGAAACCCATTGGAAAATATCACACATCTGCTATAACTCGATTTACAAAACGAGATGATAAGAATCCAGAGCCTGTCCTACCTATTAGACGACGGGGACGGCCGAAGAAACAGCAACTCGTTCCAGTTCCTGGTACTGGTACTCTTACGGGACGTCAACGAGTACCAGAGGGGGAGAATGTAGAACCATAAACTAAGACATCTGTACAACATGCGCGCGGGCTCGAATACTTTCCCGCTCGCACAGTAACCTATCTCGCTCGGCGGCCCGATACACCCGAGCGCCTACGAAGGCTGCATTCGGAACTGATAAAAGGCGCTGCGCGGACGAGAGTGCATCATTCAGCTAGTGGTCTAGCTTGAGAGACGGCCTCTGCTATCCTCAAGTAAAACCAACAAGTGGGTACGGGGTGAGACGGCCTCTGCTGTCCATTCCATAAACTCACAGTTGTATGTCTATACTTTAGCTAGGTTATTTAAGTAAAGTAAGCCCTAAACCTGTTTTGTAAGTTTTCCTGAATAAACCTTCTGAACTGTCTTCCTGGCGCTTCATTCACCCTACACGGGTTATTTAGTAACACGTTGTTGAACATATACAATACGTGTGACCACTAACCTATGTGGATGATATGTCCGTCGGTGTCAAGCATAATATTCCCATTATGCCGGTCTTTGATTTGCAGCAGGAACCCAATCACGCTGTATGCAGCCATTGATGTTACGAAGCAACGCCTTGCAGCCTGCTCAAAAGAAACATATACATATAGCTTCTGCACATACAGGGCGTCTCTGAACCTGGGGCTTTAAATCTAAATTTCGATTCTACTCTCATAACTGAGCTAATTTTTTTCTGCAACTTATTAAAAAGATGGCCACTGGTAATTTTTTCTTCCATTCAGATTAAATGTAAAGGCTGACCAGAATTTTAAAAAACCTCGCCATATTGCGGAAAACCAATAGAACTAATTTCTTGCAATGGTAACACTAAATTTAAATGTCATCTGTCTATTGCGGTCAAAGTTTAACGTTGTTTGCGCGTGGTATTTTAAATTGTTATTTTGTGTTTTTGTACGTTAAAATGCCGAAGATTATACATAGCCTTGGAAGGAAAATAATCATTTGAATAACATCACCGACACCCTCGTCAATATGACTGGTAGGTATGCTACAGTAAGTGTAAAGAATGTTGCAGTATAAAATGTAGAAGTGCTGCCCTCGCGTCAGGTTTTTTATATTCCTGGCCAGAATTAATTTTCAATTACTTATATGCAATACAATACCAAATTGACAGTACATTGATAAATGTCTATCTTAGAGATGGCAAATAATGTTTAAAAATTGTTTGAAGGCTACCAAGAGATAGCGATAACTCCGCCATGTCCGATACGCTGATTTAACGATTAAACTTTGAGGATCCATAAATTATCTAAATTCAAGTTATTTTAAAGTTAAAACAAAAGTAACTTAGTAATGCGAGTAGAATCGAACCTTCAATTTAAAGTCAGAGACACCCTGATAAACACATAGCTTCTGCAATGAAATGAAATAATTTCTTTTGGTTTAGACATGGTAAAAATCGGTCTTTATAAACAGTGCTAATGAAATGAAATGGAAATACCTACCCTGTTTTTCATGTACACGCTCATAGAAACTAGCATGAGCTTCTATGGGTGTGTAGATGAAAAACAGGGTCGGTATTTCCGTGTCGGTATTTCCGTGTCGGTATTATCCGAGCCGGTAAAGAGTGTCATCTGTCAAAACGATCGAGTCAGACACAAATTATTTTTTAATATTTTTTATTCTCGATCATGGAACAACCAGTAACCGACCGGACTATCGTAATTTGGCGGTAAAGAAAACTCTTTCATTTTTTTAATTTATTGATGCTACTTAATTAGAAAGGTTATTCCTATCGATAAAAAAAGTTTCAAGCGTTTCTAAAATTTTCATCCATTCCCCATTGGCATGTAGGTAAATAGTATCTTATTTTTTTTTAATGAGATTTTTTTTGTTCCTACATTATCAACAAAGATTAAATAATATGCAGGAATCATACCTGAAATTCTCTAGTGCTCTCGTCGCCATACTTTTTGATGAAATACTCGTACATTCCTATGTCGGTCTGTCGGCCTAGTTGATCTCTTGACTTAGCGTTCGGAACACATTCTATCACTCCGCACTGAAATAAATAAATAAATTATGCATTGGCCATACCGAGTCGCAAAATTGCTGAAAATCATAATGTGATGCTTGTCATTGTTTGCTTATAGAAATAAATATGAGTATATGTATATGTTATTCATTGTTTGTCATACATAACTCTATTTTCCTGAATCCATCAATTGTTGAGAATTGTTATAAACTTATAAAACAAGTCTAACCACACCTATGGAGTTCTACAGGATTACCATTTTAGACTTGGATTTACCAAATCACCAGCACCAATATCAGACACAACAAGCGTGCATAAATATCTGATACGACTCTATTTCTAGGACCGGAAGGACGTGTCAGATATTTTTGCACGCGCCGCTGTGGCAGATATTAATGCTGGTCACTGTACAGTCAAGGGCAAAGATATCGACACGGCCAAAGTTGCAAAGATATGTATACACGGCCTAAATGTTAAGTGCATAGAGTCGCGTATACATATTTATGCAACTTTGGCCGTGTCGATATCTTTGCCCTTGACTGTACACCCCGGTTCAAACTTTTAAATAAAATTAGACTTACCCCAGGCGCCGTGGCAACAACCTTATACGGGAACAAATACAAGTCCAAGCCGACTTGTTGGAACACGTTCTTGAAGAGCGATATCACTTGTAGCGCCAACATGTCCTGTCTGACATCGTCGCCCACTTTAAAGATGGCCGCTTGCCAGGTTTCCGCCACCATAGATGTGAAGCGGTCTTTACCTTCCTCCTGCCAAAAAGATAATTGGTATGAGTTTTATTCCTCGTTCAATAAACCCTCCAATTGCCGGGCCGGAAAAAAAATTTTTATACCTAAATCTTTTCGGCAAGTTGATGCTTTTTTTTAAGATAAAGTTTTAGTTTCCAATCCGCACTTAACCCGCGCAGGAACTACGGCCCGAGTCCTACTGATTCTGAGAGGAGGTCTGTATTCAGCAGTGGGACGTATTAAACTAAAGGCTGGCATGATGATGTTAGACTTACGGTGGGCGGATCCTCCCCAGTAGCGACGGCCATGGCGACAGCTTCCATCTCCGCGATGCCATACTTCCGCACCCTAAAACGAGCGAGATAGGGCGCTTTCGCCGCACTCTGCATAGGCGTACCTATAAAAAATTCACAATATAAACATCTAACGAAGAACGAGGGTCACCGACATAGCCAAGAGAATTTGCTCGTTGAAGTGGCAATGGGTAGGCCATATAGCACAGAGAACAGATGGTCGTTGAGATCGTAAAGTTCTCGAATGGAGACCGCGGATCGGCAAGCGCAGCGTAGGACGTCCACCAACGAGATGGACGGATGATCTGGTTAAAGCCGCGGGTTCACATCACATCAGACATGGCAGTGTTAGAGATCATAAACTAGTGAGCAAAAATTTGATCAAAAATATCTGAACACACTCTACGCCGTTAACAATAGAGTCGTGTTCAGATATTTTTGATCCAATTCTTGATCACAGGTTTATGAACACGACTGTGCGAGGACTTTTAAATAATTTTTGATATTCATTTGACATCTCTAATAAAATTTATCAATGTGCTGTCAATTTATTGCATACATTTAATCCGTATAAAAAAATGAACTGGTCATATTTTAAAAAAGTTGCAGATTAAAAGTAGCTCATTATTCCGACATCTTAATAAGAAGGAAAAGTGGAAGGGAAGCGAAAAAGAGGGTCGGCCTTGATTGACTATACAAAAGGAGAAGGTAGCCGCCATGATGTATAAGGAGGTTAAGGAGGCAGCTTCGACTTCGAGTCGGCCACACCGACAAGACATTATTAAATAAGAAGAAGAGAGAAGAGGGCAGATACACCCAGTATAGAATAAAACTCACCGCTCTTGTAATCAATGTCCAGCACCATCGAATCAGGATTCGAAGGCAAATAACAGCCCGGCTGTACCTGTGAAGTCAAATGTATTTATGTAAACCGTGATCGTCGATTTACATAAGTTATATTGGATAGTGGTCCGAGATGTTAACGATCCCTAATTCAAGGAAAATATAAGTGAGAAGTCCATTAATTTACGTGTTTCTTAAGGTGCACATAACTTAGAACATTCAGTTGTATTCTTTGTATTGTAATTATTGTAACAGAAAATGGAGCATTCGCAGTTTTTATTTGTCGAACTAAACTACCACTGTTGAACTACAGAGCCAAGCATAGAACCAAACATTGCTACGAACTTTTACACGATTATTCTAGGGAATTAAGATTGGTTTTTTGAGTCTTTTTGTATTTATTATTTCAACTCCAAATTACACAAAGACAAAAAGACTCCAAAAACCAATTTTAATTTGATTGTGACATCTCTTGTCCGGGTGAGCGGTTAGTTCCAATGGAGTGTTGAAAGTTTCTCGATGAGGGCTAAAGCATAGAATAGATGTCGCTAGTGTCGCTGCTTAAGTGACTAAATAAGAAACAAACAAGCTGAGATATGTGGTGCATAGGAGAAATTTGTGTCTGTACTCCTGTCTGTCTGTGGTGTAGCGGTATAGCACGCAGCACGGAATGCTGAGGACCTGGGTTCGATTCCCAGCGCTGTTCACTTTTTCTGGTTTTTATGTGCATCTGTTTCAGTTTATATTTTCAATATTCTAGGGAACGCACTAAATAGTTATTAGCTCGTCTAAAATCAAGATTGAAAGAACATCAACTCAAAATAATACAGTACACTAGCCGTTACTAAATCGGTTCAGTGGTTTAGACGTGATGCAGTAACAAACAGACGTACAAACTTTCGCATTTATAATATTAGTGGGATTTTGATTTAGGCCTTTCAGAAATTAGACGTAGGTCTAAAAATGGTGTTTTATTTTTGGTTGATACTGTTTTCGATCATTTTGTGCGAAATATTTTACCTTTATATTCTTCAAAGCCTCGAGGCACGCTCGCTTCCGATCGGCCCCTTTCGGATAAGGTCGGATGATTCCGCTGATGTTCGTGATTTGGCTGAAGAAGTCGAATTCTCGCTCGTAGAACGCCTTGGCGGGTCCAGATAGGGTATCCACTATACTCTTTGTCAGCGATTCGAGGGTATCGAATAGGGCAGCTGAAAAGAAAGTCTTTGTCAGTAACAGTTTTAGGGTTCCGTAGCCAAATTGGCAAAAACGGAACCCTTATAGTTTCGCCATGTCTGTCTATCCGCGGGTTAGCTTAGACACAATTAGTGCTAGAAAGCTGTATTTTGCATGGATAATATTTAGCAATTATGACGACAAAATGGTAAAATAAAATGTAGGAATATTTTTTTTTAGGTTACCTTCCTCAAGACGTAAAGTGGGGGCAATTTTTTCCTCGTCTAACCCAATAGTGTGGGGTATCGTTCAACAGTTCCTTTAAAGTCATGAAGAGAATGTAAAGAAGATTCTTCGATACAGTGATTCGTTTGCAAAATATTCAACATTAAAGAAAAAAAAATCGAGCGAAGAATCTGGAATACGGTAAACCGAAGAAGTAAAGTCGAAGAACAAAATTCTTTTTCACTTCTCATGCTCTTAAAATGTTAATTTAGTCTCTGAATATCGGGACTAAAGCCCTTTTTATTTTCTATGGATTAATAGTAGATTATTGTCGTGGCCTGGAAGTAGGCAATTGCTGGCTGAGTATGAGTATTAAACGGACGAGCTTGCGAGTCCGTTTAACTAATACGAAGCCAGCAATTGCTATTCCAGCCGAGACTAATATAAAGCTTTTCTCAAAAATGGTTAATAATTCTGAAATAGAATAAACTTTTTCTCAAAATATATTATAAAATTTAATTTTATTCCAATATTTTTCTTATGCTTTCCCGCCTTTTTTCATTAAAAATAAACTGCAGGTGTATTTTTCTACCGAAAACACCACAAGCTATTTCAGACCCAATATAAAAAGTCCAGAGTTCCCACAAAATATCAGATACTGGCCATTAGACTTGGCTGTATACGACTTGTACCAACATTTCCAAGGCCTATTTAACTTAAAACAAAAAAAAATGTGACTGATTGCAGGCGCGCTAATTCATTATTGTCGAGCTACCGCGCCTGCAACCTTTTTAACTTTTTAATTTTTCGCTGACCATAAACTATGCACTTCACCTTCTGATATGTAAAGAATAATGTCAACTTTAACGGACATTTTTGAGAAAAGTTACTTTTTTAAATTAACGTTGGAAACCCCTAAACAGCCAACGCGGTTGTTTGTGAATGGAGGATTTTTAGGCGTGGAAATAACCTCAAAATGACAACTGTGCAAAAATATAAAAAACAAAAATACTATTTAATTTCGTGAAACACAATTAATGATTACGAATATTAATCTATTCAATTATATTAAGGATTATTAGGACACATCAATAAGATTTTTTTTTTCATTTTTATATTTTTCATTAATTCGTTTTATTATACATAGTCCAATAAGTTTTAAAATACTCTTCAATTTTGAAAATGTTGGCTAAATATGCAAGTTACTTCATAAACAATAAAAGAAAAGAAAAAACAACCATAATGCCACTCGAACTATAGTCACCTTCGCTCTGCTCGGGTGGCTAAACATCTCGTGTCATTATGGCTTCTTTTAGTCCCTATGTTCACAATCTACTATTTTTGATCGCACCGTTTTAGCAGGTACACTCAACTCACTGTCTTTGTGTAGCATCTCCTCATCCGTGTACATGTTTGTGTGCATGTTCCAGATCAGCTGATGTGCGACCACTTGCGAATTCTTCGCTAGAGACTTGATCAGCTCCGCTACGTAACCCATCTGGAATTGCATATGTAAATTAAACAAGTCGTCTTACGGGCTATCCATAAAGAACGTCCCACATTTCCGAACGTTTCACATTTTTTTATTTCAAAGACCAAATATTTAAGAAATACATTTTATCTTTAACAATAATACCTACTATCTTATCTATTCCTCTTGAGTCCCGGCGTAAAATTTCTGTTTTCACAATCTGAACCGAACGTCAATCAAGTCAAGTTCAAAAAAAATTATGTCCTCAAGTCCGGGCGATCCAGGAGGATAATGTTTTTTTTTCTTTGGATTTTTACATGGATACAAGCGAATTTAAGAAAATATTTGAATGAACTTTTGTTTCTTTATAAAAATAAAATAATGTTTATGCTAATTAAAGGATTTAAGGCAGTTTCCTTCCAGGGCCCAACAATTTCTTCCACCCTGTATACGTAGGAAGGCGGAGGAGAGGTATAACATCACGCGTTCACAGCAGCTTGCGCAAACAGCGGGTGCATCCAAACTAACTGTCGTATCACGCCATGTCGCTCCCTATGGAGTGTACTAACTGTGATTTGTACTCACCGTGTCATGTCTAAGGGCTTGTACCAACTGTGGTATATAGAGCAGGACGGCAGAAGAAGGGTATGACGTCAGCGCGTTCACAGCGGCTTGCGCGGACAGCGGGTGCGGTGGATACTGACGGCTGAAGTACGCGAGCGCTTCCACGGGAGATATCCGGGCCCATGTCACCATGTGGACTAGCTGTTGGGATAAGTTGTGGTAATTAGTGGAGTGTCATGAAAAACTATATCGATCGTCTTATTTGGTATAATTTAAATCAATAGTGATAAGATTATGTCTATTAAATACGTACTTATGCTATTAGCTATAGTGATTCACCTGTTATAAATTCAAAAGTTGTAATAGTTGTTCTTAAAATTACACTTTTAAATTTTACTGTTTAGCCAAAAGAACTGCTAGACCAATTTTTGTATCTCATTATGTTTGTAATATTTATTGTGTACTAGCGTTTACCCGCGGCTTCGCACGAGTAAATCATTAGATACAGCAGTTGAATTGAAATTTCGGGATTTTATTAAATGTTCGTGGGAATTCCCTAAAATTACAGCGTGGTTTTATTTGACGTTAAATTAAATCACCCATGCCTAATTTCGTGACTTTAAACCCAGCGGTTGTTATTTCGAGATTTTATCCCTATCCCGTGGGAACATTGGGACAAAAAGTAGCATATGTGTTATTCCAGACGTCCTGCTACCTACATACCAAATTTCATGACTAAGCCCAGCGGTTGTTATTTAGAGATTCTATCCCTAACCCGTGGGAATATCGGAATAAAAACCAGCTATCTACATACCAAATTTCATTCACTCACTCACTCACTCAGTAGGATTATGAACGTACCTCAGGCGCATCGTTCAGTAGAGTTTCAGTAGTGACCAGGTATTTCAACGCTTGCGGTATGTGGTACACGGCGGTCGGCTGCGCTTGTACTTTGCGACGGATCTCTGCTACAATCCCTTCGTTCTTTAGCCTATTAATTAAAATAGGTTTTAATGAGTCCTTGTTTAGTTTTTGTACAAGTCATCATCGCAGCTCTCTACAACGTGTCTCTACTCTATGGACAATGAGCAGAATCCCGAGTGGAGGAGATTAGATGAGTATAAAAATAAAAATATTTTATTATGTATCTACATACAGGCTGTTCCGAAACATTTGATCGTAAATCAGTCATTGCTTTAATAGATAACCAAGCGTTTGGCTATGTACAGTCGAGTTCATAAACATGTGAGTAAATATTTGATCAAAACAAGCTTCTACGCCATTAACAATAGTCTTGTTCCGTTCTATTCATCTTTGTCCAGAAGGTAGAGACACGTTGAATAAGTCCTTCATCATAGTACAGGCCTCCTTCCAGAATGTGAGGGATTGTATTGCGAATTGGGAACTTTACCCGCACGTGTCTCACGATGTATTCCAAAGCAAACACAAAATATAAAAATCATTTATTTATAAAAAAATGATCAATTTCGATAAAATAAATCTAGGGATATTATTCTAGCTATGTAAATTATAATTGCGTACTTACCTCTCAGGTAGAAACACGGCCAAGGCTGGGCTGATATCCCAAGCGAGCTTGGCATAGTCGCGCCAAGTTCGTTCCGTGTTAGGTTTGGAGCGCCAAGTCGCTATATTGTCTTCGCCAGGTACCGCTTGCTCTGGCCGTCCGTGGGGGTTGTGCCAAGTCACCAGGAACTCTATTTCTACTGCCTATAAGAGCAAGGAATGTAAGGTTAACCAAAATTTTGACATTGAAAAAAAAGGAAAAACATACAAATATTGCAGGTTTAAAAAAATCTTGCGTAAAAGTGTGTGACTACAATCGATTCAGTGTCAACTTGTAATATATTTGTAATTTTCATTTTTACGTATTGAACTTGTTTATTGGAACAAAAACATACAGACGAATGAGAATATATATTTCTTAAGGCTGTCAGAAAATGAAGAACTAAAATTACTTATTGAATTTCATTTCAGAAAACTACAGGTTTATACAGCTGGCAACTCTAAAATTTAGAGATAAAGTGTGAAGTTGTCAGCAAACAAATGTTGTAATATCATTCATAACGCATTAAGCTATAAATAAGTGCATAGTATCTTTTAGGTTAAATGCAAACGTTCGCTCAAAAGTTGCAGCTGTCACACCCACACCTACTAGGCCTATAAACCTGTGTCATCAATTCCGTGGTCTCTTTCCTTCCGAGACAGAAAAGGATGCACTAAACGGCAAACGTTCCAATTTCAAATACTGTAACTTTTCAAACACATTATACTCACCATAAGTTCCAATATAAGGTTCCGCTTTCTCACATAATCTTTCACAAACGTGTCCTGAGACTTGGCAGGTGGTTTCACACTTCTGTTCGACCGTTTTCCAGCTATACTGCCAGCTCCGCTACTCAATGTGGTCGTTGACATTGGCACCTACAAAATTGTAAGTATATCTAGTGTGTCTTGTATTGTGTGGTGTAATTGTATTTAGTTGTAGTTGTTTTAGATGTAAATCAGGTATTTATTACACCTTTTAAATGCAAAAACGTGGACATTTTGAACATAAATGCTTGATCCACATAAAAAAAAGTTACAGGAGAGTAAAAATGCTGTGACGCTTCGAGTATAGAATGGTACGCACAGGCTTAACCTGGCGAAAGCACTACCGTGCCCCCTGATAAATATTTCGTCGTGTAATTGTTATAATATAAACATTGGGAAGTAGTTTAGGTAAAAAAATATACAAAAGTATGCTGTACTTAGATAATTTCTCAACGATAAAGCGCGTCAAAGTTTTTTAAATGTAACTTGTGGATAAGATTTAGAGGAAATTAAAGATAAATTAGAAGTTCTTACCGTATTAATCCACCCAGTTGTTTGCCGATTACCAATGTCGCTACTGTTCACTGACGATCTGTTGTCGGTTGGCGAAATAGACGTGTAGATGCTCTGTTGGCTGCTCGGACCAATTAAATCCTCTCCTGAATGAATGAATTATATTTCCAATACAATACAAGTTTTTGATTTACCTCGCTAATTATTTACAAAATTTCGGACAAGTGTTTGTGACAGTTTAATCTGTGTGCCATATGTAAGGGTGGATTTCTTAAGTTTTTACTATTGAATAAAATTCTTAATTGATTTAAGATTCCATATAATAATTGGGGTACTTGGGTAGAGCGAAATGATTCCGCTAAAAAAAAACTTGACTTTGAATATAGGATTAGACCACGCAGCCCTTGATTTGTCTATAAACAACGCTGCTTGTTAAATGTCGCCTATATTTTATTAATATATTACATTTAAATAATATTTTTATTTGATATCCCGCGGCGAAACAATCGAATACCGTCTCAAACAGTCAAACCTCACCCAATCTCACGTGGTGCATGAGGGTGGTCTCGGCAAATATCACGTTTTTTTTTCGCAATAAACATTGTAAAATTAAGTAAGTAATAACTGTTATTCCACTAAAAAAAATTAAAGAAAACTATATAATTGTTTGATTTCATCGTTGTGATTCTATGCTACGTTATTAGAAAATCATAAATAATAATACTGAACTAGGCTTAAATAAAAAAAATGCATTTAAATAAGTGGATTCTTTTTCTAAATTAAAATAAAACATAGACGGGTGGAGTAATCGCCCAAATCGCCTTACGAAAATAATGGATACCCCCAAACCTGACGTTATTTCTGGCATTTATTTCACTAACCAACTATACCTATATCACTGGTCTTCAAGTATTTTTTGTCCGAATGCATAAGCTGCCAGAATTTGATTAGTGATATGATGTCTTCCCTCAATACGCCTGAAGTCTTGGACGGACATTGGAGACCCCTGCAGAAGTAGTCCAAGCAAGCGCTGTATACTCTCTCTCGGAGGATGTTACGGGCCAGTGAACGGGGCAGTATGTCGCCCTGGAGGAGGGACAAGCCACAGGAGAGGAGCCTGTACAGAGAAAGTATTATGGGAGAAATGCCGAAAAACCTTTAATTTGTCCGTCAGTTAGATTTTAAAAAAATACTGGAGAAGTATTTTTTTCTTTTAAATGAACATAAAGAATTTTTTTGCTCATCCGCGACCTTATGATAGTTAAGTTTATGCAAAATATGCTTGTTCATGCAGTTCCTCCACCTCTACACAGTAAGAACACAAATCACACAAACCCATCTATCACCACCACCACACTACACTGACGCGTTTCGAACTCAACCAGAGCCCCTCTTCAGAGCAACAGAACCGTACACCATGCTACCAGATGTTAGACTAACAATCCACAACAAAAAACTATTAATAAAAAACCGGCCAAGAGCGTGTTGGACACGCCCGCAATAGGGTTACGTAGCTATTACGAAAAAATTAAGTAATATTTTTCTAAGGATTTCGTATTTTGTACGGAATATTCTAAGTTTAGGTATATTTTATATAGGCTGCTATTTACTCTTAAACTACTAATAATTCTCAAAAAAACTTAACCGTTATAGTTTTCCTTGTAACTTGATATACTTCCTACCGCCCTGATTTTTTTAAAAGTTTTGCATCCACCGGTTTAGATTTTAGAGGGGGGGACGCTCGATTTTAATGAAAATTTGCACTTGAAAGTTGAATATTTTGCAAACAAATCACTGCATCAAAAAACGCAGTGTGACGTAACGATCTGTTACGGTGCTCGTGGACGGGCTCGTCATTCTACTTCGGACTGCAGGGACGGCAACACCTGGCTAATGATTCTGTAGGTTCATCTGTCGATTAGCTCTGTACATATTCTGATTGGTTCTGTGATTTAATTACTATCGGTTGGTGAAATAAAAGACCTGCATCCCAAAAGAAGTTCTTATTGAAGCTCTCATTTAAATACCTACATCATGAACGCATCCTGACGGCGAAACAGAAGTAACCTCATTCCATCCATCATTAACTCATCTCTCCTCTCTGCTCTCGTCCACATACAAATATCTGCCCTGGCCGGGAATCAAACCCAGGACCTCAAGCTTCGTAGTCAGGTTCTCTAACCACTTGGCCAACTGGTCGTCGTTGCAAGTCTATTGCAGGTATTTAGTATACTTACTTAAACCTGACTCCAACAGCTTCCACATGTCTGTTGATGTGATCTCTGACATCTCCTACAGTCATCGGCAACGATCTAAAATAAATACAATGCATGTAATAAAGATATGTTCTCATGGGTCAACTTTTTAGTGTACCTTGTTGCCATGGTAACGTCTCCTGAGTTACTTATTAAAAGTATGATTTTATGGGGTACAAATCCACTAAAAGTTAAGACCTGTGACAGTTTTAAGGCAAAACGGTATTTGACTATTTTGTATGTTTTATAAATTAAAACTACACAAAGCCTGTTATCGAATAGAAAAACATTTTTTAAGCTACCTTTACAAATAACAAAGTTATAAAGGTTTGAAATTCAAGATTAGACAGAGAAAGACATACTGGCATGTGACGTCACACAACAGTACCGCCATACTTGCTGCATAGAGAAAAGCGTTTGAGAAAGAGACAGGTATATAGATTATTCAAAAAATCACTATAAATCCAATTTTCAACCGATTTAAATTTTCTCTTCGCTAAACACTATCTGTATATCTATATTTTTATAATAATATTAAGATATGGCAAAATCAGAAGTTGTCAAATACCGTATTTCTTCATGGCTTATCTCCTAAGCATGCTATTATAGTATAACATTGCAAACATGTTTCTAACAAAGTGTAGCACTGACATATATCTAAGTTAAGGGACAGTATAAAGTACACTAAATAGTTGATTGGCCCTAATACTGCTGAGTTCACAAAGCAATATAACAGGAGTTGCCTTTAGCTAATCTTTGCTGATCTTTATGTATGTAAAAAGCTTTTATCTACACCCTTATAGTAAATCCTCAATTATGCGTTCAAAAACCATAGGTAATGACCAGCATTACGACATTGGGTTCTATTATGAACACGGCTGTATCGTAATGAGACGACCACGTGCAGCAGCAGGTCGTCGCGCGCGCAGCGGGCGCAGCTCGTGGGGCAGACATACCTACCTAGTTCTCGTTAATGCAGGTCATTCTCAATGGTTCTTGAAAACATGACAGAGGATTTAATATATGGATATATATAAAATATTGTATGCAACTGTACGTAATTAGGCCTTAAAACACTCATGTGACCCTATTATGAAACTCGGCTACGGCTCGTTTCATAAACCCACACTCGTGTTTTAAGGACCCGTATTACGATACAGTTGCATAAAATACTATTAAAACACTTTCCCAATTACATTACAAGCTTACCTATGCAGCATGCTGGCTAGCATCTCAACTTTCTCGTGGCTGTTGTATTTGGCGGTCTCAGCGAGCTCGCAGAAGTATCGCACCCAAACCGCGTGCGGCGCGACGAAGGGCGGTCGAGGCTCGAGCTTTGAACCTAGGGAGAGTTACGTTTTGGTAAAAAAAAAAACAGAAACTCTTTTTGGCTGACTGTACTTTTTTCTAACTGTATTTGTATAATCATCCAACTTACATCAGTACTATCATAATATCAGCCGTAAGACATCCAATGTTGGACATAGGCCTCCCCCATACATCTGACCACTGGAAGTGTGTCGAATTCGAGTTTTCAAATCTGACCCTAACATAATAACAGAATTACTTCAGTACCATATTTTTTTTTAGTGCAAGAATCTATCGGAAAAATTGCAGCCGTTTGCTGGTCTTTTCAGTCTCACAGACCATTATTACGCCGTACCTTAACAACCAGCGCATTGGTCTTCAACCCAAAACACCATACAGCAGTAGAGTATTTACTCCAAGTGTTTTAGTTCTCCGGTCTTCTCAGAACACCATCCTAAAACAGTAGCTTCCGAAGTTCCTACTTTATAGGCAGCCAGCGGGCTGGTCTCTTCCGGCTGGTTCGCGAACAGTCCCATGCGGCGGTCGGCTGTGCACTGCCACGCCGCGAATATCTCCTCAAGCAGCCGCAGCTCTAACTCTAGCCGCGCCGTCGTCAGCCGTAACCGTGTCTTTAGATGAAGGTATCTTTTGGGACTACGTTGTTTTTTGAAACTAGTGACTTCAGTCTTGTTGAAGAATAGTCTGTTGTATGAGTTGTAGCAGCAGGTTTTGTCATCTTTGTATCTGAATGCACATGAGTGAGAATACCGCGTTTGTTAAGCAGCTAATCAACTGGTGCTTTCAGTCTCACAGAAGACCATTATTACGCCGTACCTTAACAGCCAGCGCATTGGTCAACCCAAAACACCATACAGCAGTAGAGTATTTACTCCAAGTGTTTCAATTCTTCGGTCTCCTCAGAACACCATCCTAAAACAGTAGCTACCGAAGTTACCTTCATAGGCAGCCAGCGGACTGGTCTCTTCCGGCTGGTTCGCGAACAGCCCCATGCGGCGGTCGGCTGTGCACTGCCACGCCGCGAATATCTCCTGCAGCAGCCGCAGCTCTAACTCCGGCCGCGCTGTAGTCAGCCACTGCCAGCATTCCACCGCCGTCGTCACAGCGTCTTCAGTGAAGATCTCCACTTGGGACCATGCTGGAAAAGAGACGGTGGAGGAGTGATGGTCGAATACAAAAAACTTTGGTAGCTTTGAGGGTTTCAACTACGGCTTCAGAAGCAGGGTGATGTGTGATTAAATCGATTCATTGACCGATTCGATCAAACATTGATAAATGTCAAAGCCGAAGCCGAAGGAAGTCGTGGTGGCCTAGAACCTCTCAAGCAAAGGGCCGCGGGTCCGAGTTCAGGAACCCTGCACAAACATGTGAAGCAAATCAATGGTGTGTGATGGTCGCAATCCACACTGGGCCCTCGTGTGAGAGGGGGCTTGTAATCTGCAGTGGGACGTTCATAGGAACAGATGGATGAATCAATGAAGAGTATATGCACGAGTTAAAGGTGCCTTTGTCAACATTCTCTCTAAGATGGTCTGGAATACAGTATACAGATATCTCTTTCACTCACCCACAGAGTGTAGGAGGGCGCGAGCAGTGGACGTAGACGCTTCATGCGAGCCGTGATGCCGCGCGTGCACAAGCAGCGCCGTGGCACGCCACAGCGCGGCCCGGTGCGCCGTCTCGCTCCCACTGGCGCACGCGTCCTTCAGCGCGGTGTGGAGGCGAGCGCCGACGCGCCATAAGGCGGCCTCACCGCCGCCTTCCGCGTGGACACCTCCGGCCACCTGGGAAACATTCACGCCTTAAGCAGGGCTCAACGTACAGTTCAAAAAAACCGGCCAAGAGCGTGTCAGATACGCCCAAGATAGGGTTCCGTAGCTATTACGAAAAAATCAAGTAACATTTTTCTAAGGATTTCGTATTGTGTACGGAATCTTCCAAGTTTAGGTATATTTATTTTATACCTTACGCTGCTACTTACTCTTAAACTACGAATAATTCTCAAGCAATCTTAGCCGTTATAATTTTCCTTACTTACTATCATCCTGTTTTTTCAAATTTTTCTACCCAACAGTCTAGATTTTAGAGGGGGGCTCGTTTTTTAACGAAAATGTGCACTTTAAAGTTGAATATTTGAATATTTCGCAATCAGATCACTGAATCGAAAAATCGTGTTAGCAACCCCCCGATGATTTTAAAAGACTTATCCAATGACACCCACACTATAGGGTTAGACGAGAAAAAAAAAACACTCCCACTTCACGTCTATGGGAGCTACCCTAAAATTTTGCTTTAGCTAGAAGCGGCCAGCATCCATCGTGAATAATAATAGTACATTGTGTCTTAAGGGCGGTAAATAAGGAATTACGAACGAGAGTCTATTAATGAGTCGATGTTCGTAATTCTAGTACCGCCCGTGCGACCATACATTGTTTTTCATCACATTTGCGAGTAAAATTGTATATTTGTAAAAGAACAACTAATATTCTTTCATAAATTGCCGATACCGCTGACTGCGCTTTTGGCAGCGCCGGATTCCCGCCGTGTGTTTTACAATACAATACAATACAACCCGCGGCTTTGACCAAGTGATCCGCCTACCTCGTTAGTGGACGTCCTAGGCTGCGCTTGCCGATCAACGGTCTCCATTCGAAAACTTTTCAGCCCCAACGGCAGTCTGTTCTCTGTGCTATATGGCCTGCCCATTGCAACTTCAACGAGCTAATTCGTTTGGTTTGTCAGTGACCCTCGTTTTTCTACGTATCTCTTCATTTCTGAGTCGATCCCGTACAGAAAGCCCGAACATAGCTCCTTCCTTACCTCACCAGCAAACCGGCTCCGTTGCGATACGACCGCTAGTAACGCAGCGGAGTCCTGGGTCACACACGGCGGACGTTTGTCGAGCGCCGCCCGCGGCAACGGAGCGGACATTCGGTTGAGACCCGCGGCGCCCAGGAGGGCGCCAGTTGCGAGCGCCAAGCCCACGTGGTGCCAGAGCGTGGAGTTTGGCACCTGTAACGTAAATTTTATTTTCTCCAATATGCTTCGTAATTTCCGCCTAACTGTCGCAAACATAGTGCACGAAGTTCTTCCTTATAGACTGCCACAAATAAACACTGTATCACTCACACAAAATGTATGAAATTCCATTAGCATAGAAACTTATTTTCTGTTCCGTAGCCATACAGTTTATACTTTGAAAATTTACGTTTTGACTGCGGTAAGTCAATCTAAACAGCCTGACGATCAAATACCTTCTACCTTTTTTCGTCTAAGATTTAATTTAGGAA
This sequence comes from Choristoneura fumiferana, assembly GCF_025370935.1. Lineage (NCBI taxonomy): Eukaryota > Metazoa > Arthropoda > Insecta > Lepidoptera > Tortricidae > Choristoneura > Choristoneura fumiferana. The sequence continues at coordinate 5,620,356 of NC_133480.1, forward strand.
GAAACAGCGTCTTTAAAAATGTCTCGAACAGTCACTGTTTTTTTTTTGATATTTCGAGATCAAGCACAATGAATGAAACTGAAAAACATTTCACGGAAGTTTTATATTTATATATGTGAAACATAATAATTATTATTATGCTACCGACGCGCTTCGCGCGGGTATAGCTTTTCGGAAATGGAGCTGAAAAATGTGAGAGTTCCTTTGTTTAGAGACCTTTTCTGTTGATAATTGTACCCGTGTGAAGCCGGTCGCTAGTTAGTAATAAGGGTAATCCACTGTTTATATGTTGAGTAAACTTCTGTTGAGATCGTAATGCAATCCTTTAGTTCTACTGAATACAATGCTATGTGTAATAAGTAGTGTTTGAGTATGTGTATTTGTGTGCGTGTGTGTGTAAGTGGTCAGTATGTAGTGATAGTGTTTGCCTGTTCTTGTATCGATATTCAAACAACGCAATCCATACTAAATTTCAAGTCAATCCGATCAAAATTGAAAGAAGAAGTTTTCGAAAACGTCAATTAAAATTGAAATGTCTGATAAGTACCTGATTAAGATATTCCTGGAGATGCGAGCGCGTGGACTGCGGCGCCCATTTCATGGCTTCTTGAACTATACCGTGGCAGCGATCGGCGAAATCTTTCACGATACCCTAAAAGATTCATATGATATGCATTAAGTAATAACAAGAAGAAAAAAAAATCATTTTTGTACATCTTTGTTTTTTGTGCTGGTCTCTTTTTCTGGTTTTTCTGTGCATCCATGTCTCAGTTTGTATTTACGATATGGTTTCACGGGATACCCGTAAAAGTAACAAATTTGGAGTTGAAAAAAAAAAATACAAAAAGGTTCCAAAAAATCAATCATAATTTGATTGCTTAGTAGCGACATCTTTTGTCTGGGTGAGCGGTTAGTTCCGAAGGAATGTGACGTCTGTCGACGCAACATAGATGTCGCTAGTGCTGCTGCTCAAGTAGCATAGTAGAAATAGGCAACCTGAGATATGTATGTACATAGGAAAAATTCGTGTCTAGTTTCCTGTCCAGCAGCGGTGTATGGGTTATAGCACGCAGCACGGAATACTGAGGATCTGGGTTCGATTCCCAGTGCTGGTCTCTTTTTTTGGTTTTTCTGTGTATCCATATCTCAGTTTGTATTTACGATATGGTTTCACGGGATACCCGTAAAAGTAACAAATTTGGAGTTGAAATAAAAAATACAAAAAGACTCCAAAAAAACAGTCATCATTTTTGTACAGTCATCTGCACCAATATCTGACACAACAAAGCTTGCATAACTGATACTGCCCTATTTCTAGGGCCGGTAGGACGTGTCAGATATTTTTGCACGCTCCGCTGTAGCAGTGGTACAGTCGGTGCCCTAACTAAGTATGAATAACAGTTTGTAAAAGCAACTGTAAACTCACTTCTCTGCCTTCCAAGGTGTCTTGCAGCTGCAAAGTGAAGTCCGTGCCGGGTACTTTGAGTAACGGCGTCTCCTGATTCGCATCCAGTTCAAGACTGAAGCTTAACACTTGCAGGATGTCCAGCATTGACCAGAGCACCTGTATATAAATCATAATTACTAAGTATTTAAACTCATCCAAAGTATCCCGAGTCCTTTTACCATTGCTATGGTCGCCCATCAATAGGGAATTTCACGTAAATATTATCAATGTGTTGTAAAAATAAGAGAAACCAGACTGCATTAAAAACTAAAAGGAAGAAAATAAGTCTAGTGAACTAGAACTCTGTGAAGCAGCTAATTTAAAGTTCAACAGTCGGGACCCATTACCAAGCATTTTTGAGCTGGTCACGATTTGTACGTCCGAGTGTAACTTACCCGACAGTTCCAAAGCAAATGCGGGAACCTGTCGACCAGACCAGCCAACCACTTGTCGGCTACTCGTCGGATCTGCTTATGTATGTGGTTGAAATTGACCAATAGGAACTGCGCATGGCTCTCAAGCTCCCTCTCCCGCGACTCGTCCTTCACTTTCTCAGACATCACGTCGAGAAACTTGAGGAACACTTTGTCGCCAACACTGAGGAACAAATGCTGTATTGAATATCGAGCATTAAAAAAATCACTATGTTAAGGACTCGAAGGATTTCCCTGCTTAGCGGAAAAGCTTAGATGTAAGTATCAACATTTGTTCTGAGCAGACATTTAAAGGACCACTAAAGTTGGTTCCAAAATTAGCTATACCACTTTTACAGATAAATATGTCATCAGACAGGAAAATAACAACAAACAAGTGAAAGGTTTTTATTGAACACCAACACATAGTAAGCAGTACACAAAAACAGGTATACTTATAGAGATATAGTGAAGGTAGGTAGTGTAACTCAGTGAAAACAACAAAAATGAGGAGTCGTTGCCTAATTCGAGCATTATACTTTAACAATGAGACAGTTATGATTGTGTATAAAGTGGTGCACGAACGAGAATAAACTTTTTTCTATTACAAAAAAATACAGTTCCATAGTTTAGTTCTTCATATTTTATTTAGTGTGAATAAAATTTAAATTGCAAAATAATGTTCTGCGAAACCAAATCACTGATATCCAGTATTGTTTAGAACATTGTAACGTAATCGTTACAGCGTTCCTCTTAGTTAACAATATTATGCTACGATCTCCATATTATGTACAAACTTAAAAATAACAATAAAACTAGACAAAATACTTAAAGCTAGGATCCTTAACTACGATAGAACAAATCAACATAAAGGCGATTTAGCTAATAAAATGCAGTAGGAGTTATACACGGAGGTTTAGCGCTGTCATTGTTTACGTCGGGGAGAGGGTCTCGCGCGGCTGAGAGAAGAGGTCACTCCTTTTTCGCACTGAACCGCAGACCGAACTAGACACTTCCAAATTTAATTGATGGTCACTATTTTTTAATCAACCTAAGTTTTAAACTTAGTAATCATAAAAAAGCCTTTGCTTTGTACATTTCTACATTAAAATAAAAAGTGAATTGTGTTTGCCCCGACTGGGTGAGTGTTGCAATTTATTACTAATATGAATCAGTAGATAGTTACTGTAATGCCTAATTTTACTTATTCTATCATGTGTTTGGCTTGCTTCATACAATTGTTATTACGTAGTAATTGTAGATAAGCTTTTGAGGGAATTAAATATCAAAGTTATTTTTAGTTGCATATTTATCTACCCACTTGTCAAAAAAATAAATATTATAATTGTGTTTTTAATATAATTATGAACTTAAAACGTTCAATAATATTAAACCCCAGCTACTTTTAATTTACTGTCACGAAATTGGAAATACTTGTATGAATAAATCACTTCAATTCCGCTTTTTAGTATGACATGACAAAGTACTTCTTACCATATCGAGCTGATTTTGTATGCTGCTGCAACATCATTGATCACTATTTAATGCTTTTGGTAGTCATCCTGCAAGTAGTGCTTTCATCTTCACCTCCCGCTGGATGTTGCAGTCAGTAACGTGAAATCAGACTTTTCACTAAATGGCCAAAACTGCATATTCCAGGGTTTTTGATACCAGCTGCGAAGATCGAGCGCCTTAACCCACTCCACCACATCTACTGACCCGCCAACGTTCCGGAACTACCCGTGACGTCACCGGACGCGCGCAACTACTCACCGCGCGCCGCACTACAGGGAAGTGGCTGTCCATAAGACGGTGTTAAGTGCTCACGGCTCATTCTTTTAATTGTAAAGTTTACTATATAGTGAATTTCTAAAACCCACACCCTGAGGTACTTCTGCCTATAATTTAGCGTTTGGCAAATAGATTGTATTCTACTTTGTTTAATTTAGATTATAATTGTAAAATCATTGCAATTGCTTTTATTTCTCTCCACTAAGTAGCCAAGCGTCACATATAATAAGCCTACATATTTACGAGCACTCAACATCACGTCAGCTTATATACGTCATACTCCTCTCAGATTTAGAGGGCTTGAATTTATGAGTATAGTAGTATAGTGAAATTAACTTACCTGGCAACGCATTGCCACATCATACTCTTGTCTTTTTGCAGAGCTATGTCGCTTAAGTACTCTATAATCGGCTGCAAACTCGGCTCGGGAGAGTTGCTTACCCTGAAACATATTTATTTAGTCAGCAGAACATTTTTATACTAAAGCCGTCAAGCATGCACGCGGTTCACCTGATGGTTACTGATTACTGCAGCCCATGGACACCGCACGTAGCATAATTAGCATATTGAATGAGCGAAGCAAAGTTTAACTCAATGAGAATTCTAATTACGTAGGTATGTGGCGTTACTGTTTGTCCCAGAACAAAAATCCAATATTATATCTTTTTGGTTGATAAAAATAAGATATTTGAGCACAGAAAATTCATTTTCTTCGACTACCTGCCTGTCAAATGTATCCCTATACAAACGTTTTAATTTATCTACACATACATGACCGGACTCCAACTGATCGTAGAGAACTCGCTTCGCTCGTAATCGTACCCACCTTTAAACTTCAACTTACCTCAAAGTCTCCAACCAATAAACGCTCAACAAATACATGCACGGCGCAAACGTCAACTTATTCACTATAACAGTGACATCTGGCGGATGGTCGAGTAAATTAAGAATCTGTGTCTTCAACTCTTGAAGCTCGTTCATGGACACGGAGTCATTTCTCACAGCTGATGTGTACTGGAGTTCGCGCAAATCGGAACGGAGTGAGGTCTGCGAGACTAGGTAGGGAGATTTTACGGCTATCTCTTTCACTCCGGCGTACCATTCTTGAGGCCAAAGACCTGTGGATGCGAATTCGTTTTGTAGGTTTTGTTCTGTTGCGATGTAACAGTGATTCTTTGACTAATAAGTAAAAAAAAGCGTAGCTAGTTTCACGGTTATATTTTTCATTATGAGATAAAAAAAATGATAGCTGTTAGTCGCCAGTACCACCATAACATAACGTTTATCTACCGAAAAAAAAAACGGTCAAAGAACCACTACTAAATACAAACATAGATGTTATTAATCAGTCTTTTATGATATTGAGTATGAGAAGGTCGAATTATGTAGTTTTTTACGTATTAGATGAATTCTAGGAAAGTGTTATCTTTTTTAATAAAACTCACTCAAGAAAGCATTCTACCAACATCCTACAAAACCAACATGACACAGCCAAGCCACTGCTTGTCAGTTTATCTGAAATTATTAACATTCACGGGGCATTCTCATTTTTTTTTCTTATTACGCAGTACTATCACGATGTCTTGAAGCCGCGATAACTTAAAATTACCCACAAAACCGTCACAAAACCAAGAAAATTCGGTTAACTATCCTATAATTGGCACATTAATTTGAACTCGGTTTTCAACAGACTTTTAGCCTTGCTACTTTCGATACGAAGAGACATGAAATGAATGTATGAGTGCCAATAATAGGGTAGTTAACGTAATAAAGACTTGTAGAATTAGAATTCTTTCACTAAAAAGAAATAAACTATGCGACAGATACAAAATTTACTAAAACTCATTAACGAAGCATGTTGAGGACAGGCAGCACTTTTCCAAATTTCGACGACATCGTTAGATCCGAGATTCCCGAAATAAACGAATATACAATAAATGCTCGTTTAAATGTAAGAAATATATTATTAAATGGCCAATTAAAAAGTTACATATTCTACAAGTCAGTGTGCATTTATTGATCTTATGATAATATAATTACTAAGCTATACAAATAAAATGCTAACACCGCACTATGTTTAACCTAGGAAGCACACGCCGAAATAATATACACACTACAAAACTTCGTCAAAACATATGTTTTTTTTTCAACTCACTCAATGTTGAACGTTTGAAAATATGGTGCTCTATGTTAGTGTGCGTCAAACGCAGTTTTAGATAAGCAGATTAAATATTTACTTTTTCACCTCACTAGCTCGAAAAGGCTTTCTTTATCCTTCGAAGTTTGCGTGGAAAAGTGCTTTTTCTCCTTATGATTGGTTATTTGGAGTCTTTTTGTATTTTTTATTTCAACTCCAAATTTGTTACTTTTACGGGTATCCCGTGAAACCATATCGAAAATACAAACTGAGACATGGATGCACAGAAAAACCAGAAAAAGAGACCAGCGCTGGGAATCGAACCCAGGTCCTCAGCAATCCGTGCTGCGTGCTTTAACCCCTACACCACCGCTGGACAGGAATTTAGACACGAATTTTTCCTACGCATACATATCTCAGGTTGCTTATTTCTACTACGCTACTTATGCAGCAGCACTAGCGACATCTATGTTTTTCGCTCTCAACGAGAGACGTCACATTCTATCGGAACCAACCGCTCACCCAGACAAGAGATGTCGCTACTAAGCAATCAAATTATGATTGGTTATTTGGAGTATGTATGCGTAGGAAAAATTCGTGTCTAAATTCCTGTCCAGCGGTGGTGTAGGGGTTAAAGCACGCAGCACGGATTGCTGAGGACCTGGGTTCGATTCCCAGCGCTGGTCTCTTTTTCTGGTTTTTCTGTGCATCCATGTCTCAGTTTGTATTTTCGATATGGTTTCACGGGATACCCGTAAAAGTAACAAATTTGGAGTTGAAATAAAAAATACAAAAAGACTCCAAATAACCAATCATAATTTGATTGCTTAGTAGCGACATCTCTTGTCTGGGTGAGCGGTTGGTTCCGATAGAATGTGACGTCTCTCGTTGAGAGCGAAAACATAGATGTCGCTAGTGCTGCTGCATAAGTAGCCGTAGTAGAAATAAGCAACCTGAGATATGTATGCGTAGGAAAATTCGTGTCTAAAATTCCTGTCCAGCGGTGGTGTAGGGGTTGTAGCACGCAGCACGGATTGCTGAGGACCTGGGTTCGATTCCCAGCGCTGGTCTCTTTTTCTGGTTTTTCTGTGCATCCATGTCTCAGTTTGTATTTTCGATATGGTTTCACGGGATACCCGTAAAAGTAACAAATTTGGAGTTGAAATAAAAAATACAAAAACTCCAAATAACCAATCATAATTTGATTGCTTAGTAGCGACATCTCTTGTCTGGGTGAGCGGTTGGTTCCGATAGAATGTGACGTCTCTCGTTGAGAGCGAAAAACATAGATGTCGCTAGTGCTGCTGCATAAGTAGCGTAGTAGAAATAAGCAACCTGAGATATGTATGCGTAGAGAAAATTCGTGTCTAAATTCCTGTCCAGCGGTGGTGTAGGGGTTAAAGCACGCAGCGGACGGATTGCTGAGGACCTGGGTTCGATTCCCAGCGCTGGTCTCTTTTTCTGGGTTTTCTGTGCATCCATGTCTCAGTTTGTATTTTCGATATGGTTTCACGGGATACCCGTAAAAGTAACAAATTTGGAGTTGAAATAAAAAATACAAAAAGACTCCAAATAACCAATCATTAATTTGATTGCTTAGTAGCGACATCTCTGTCTGGGTGAGCGGTGGTTCCGATAGAATGTGACGTCTCTCGTTGAGAGCGAAAAACATAGATGTCGCTAGTGCTGCTGCATAAGTAGCGTAGTAGAAATAAGCAACCTGAGATATGTATGC
>NC_133480.1:5628208-5631245 GCF_025370935.1 Choristoneura fumiferana
TACATAGAGATTTCCTAAGGTAAGCAATAGGCGGCCTTATCGCTTCAGAGCGATCTCTTCCAGGCAACCCTACTCCTATATAGTACTCCTTTTATTTTATTTTTCAATAGTCACCTTTTAGGAGTAGGTACACACTTTTAAATTAATTTAAATAAAAAATAAAATCCGTTTTAAAAATATCTTCAGCAGTGCCGAGACAGTACATAGGTATATTTCACACGTTAAATCCTGCAGCGGCATGCATGAGGGTTGGTGAAACATTGCAACGTTATGTTACATGTGTCTAACATTGGTACAGTGGGGGCACACTTTAAACGTCACCTTTTCACGGTTTACTAATGTATCGGCGAAAATTATTTAGCAAATTATTAACTCCCAAACTATTTATCCCATATTTTTATTTAGGCGAAATGTTATTTCCCAACAACGTTTCGCACTGATATCATTTCCCATAATAATTTCGATAAATTATTATTATGCAAATTATTACCTGGATTTTTTTTAAGATGTCATTTATGTTTTCGTCAAATGTATTGATTGGCATACCATAATTTAGCAACTTATTGAATGGCATCCAACCTACTTTTCTAGTGTCATTTATCCTGGCTGCTATAAAAAAAACCTAACATCGAAGGCTAAGGCGGAGCTACGCTCCGCTTCGCTCCCGCCTTAGCCTTCTGAACCTAAACTATCCAAGTCGCTTCTGTTCCGAACCGTCTTGCTCGCTCGCTTCGCTCGCTCGCACAAATCAAATTGAAGTATAGCTTTGCAATGTAAAAAATTGCCCAAATGTTATTTGACAATTTGTTATTTGCCTAAGCCAATCATTTGCTACATAATTATTTGCCACATAAATGTGTGATGAAGTAAAATTTTGCAATGTAAAAATGTTATGAAAAAAATGCGAAGTAAAGATATGCCAAATATTAGTTTGCCAAATGAAACTTTGGCGAAAGGTTGGTTGCTAAGTGAAATTTGGCGAAACATATTTCGCCGAAAAGGCAGTACACCCCTTTTCACGTACACGCCAGTGCCTCTGGCGACAAAATGATAGCACTAAATTGAGAAATGTGTCAAACGTGGCCTTGAAAAATTCAGTCTGTCCGCCATCTTTCCGCTGTATGTTGGCTGTCTGGCTTTCGCGGACGATTTTTAACTTTATCTGGTTTTTTGCTGTTTTCTTAAAGTTGTATTACATTGCTCCGCTTGGGTGACCAAGTGAAGTGACCACCATAAACTCGTTTGCTTTCCCGCCTCGCGATGTAATGCAACTTGCGCAATTTTCTTACAGGTCTAAACTGGGCTTTATAGACGTCAGATTTAGTTCTTCAGCTAGCTACCAGATAGCGCTTGTTACCATACATGCAAAGTTGACCATAGAGTTGCCACTCTTTTTCTATATTAGTACTAATACTCTTTGCATTGGTACGAGGAATAAGGGCATAATTTCATCAGTTTGGTGGCTACGTGAGGCTATTTTAACTCCAACCAGATACAGCTAACCCTGAGCTCTGTAGTTTCACACAATTCTAAACATGGAACTAACATTTTTCTAAGTGAAATCGCTTTTAATTTTTATCGCAGTTTCATGTTAAATGCTAACAAGATTTACTTCATTGAGAAGGCGATGGATGACATTTTTAAAAGTAACTGCTTTTTAATCGGTAGGAATAAGCTTTACTAGTCTAGTAATTAAAAAAAAAATAGTTTTTATTCCCGCCAAAATGAAATACTTACGCTTGAATACGGTTTTTGTCTTGGTCCTAACGCACAAGCGAAAAAAAAACCTAACGTCAATGTCAAATTGTTTACAAATGCGACACCTCTTGCGTATGTTTGAAGTTCTCGTAAGTTTTTGGATTTACCTCGATCTTAAGACAGCTTGCTTATTCACAACGCAACAATTGGGTACCTTACCTTAAGTTTTCTTGGATGGTCCACTTGGTGGACTTAAAACAACTGACTTAAAATGTAGCTCACTCCTGGAGATAGATATTTTTTTCGCTTGCCGTATTTTTTTGTAAAAATAAATTTAAACTTCCCTTTATCTTGCATAATATCGATTCTCCGAAATACACTTCGCATAACAGGTATCTCATAATTTTTTTAGCCGAATGCTACTTTTGCATAATCATCACTTTTCACAATTATCATTTCGAATAATTGTCATTTCTTAGAATATTAAATAGCAGAACATTAGTATCGCCGATTTTTATTTGGCATAATGGCATAGCAAAATAATAGTTTGGACTATTGTATTTTCACGGAATTTTAAATAGCTCTCACTTTAACATGGCGTAATGACATAGTTAAAGGAACTTACAGCTACCATAAGAATGGGTTAAGGTTAAAGTAAGACCAGCAAAGTATGCGTGCTGTAACAGCAGCAGGCAAAGCGCCAGAACAGAACAGAAGCTATATAGTAGAATGGGTTAGGTTATAACTGCGACCACAACAGTACGCGAGCCGAGCGAGCGAAGCGAGCTTGCCGCGGCAGCGGCCGTCGAAGCGCCAGAATCTTACTGCCTGCCAATAAAGGTTAGGTTAATATAGAACTACAATTAATTTAATTGCAAGGAATGTTTAGTAAAATTTTATTCTGCCTTTTATTATCCTTATGCAAAGTAATATAATGAGATACGTATTTCTGCGTAGCAACTATTCGAACGTATAAATATATTTCTCGATATTATGTGATGTTAATATTCTGCTTTAAAAAATTATGAGAAATAGTATGGGAAAAAAATATTTGCGAAAAGTAATTCGATGATATGATAATTCTGCTCAAGATTGTTATAAGAAACGAAATTATGAGATTCGATTTTATGAAACATATAAGGAACCGCGGTTAATTATTAGAAACGAATGAAGTTACAAATGTAGATGCCATGTTAAGTCCGCTAAAAAGAAGTGTTTAAACTTAAAAAAAGAAACGCCGTCTAATGCACCCGTTACGTTGAATTCCCTTTGAAATTGGAGGTACGCAAAGCATTAGAATTAAAGCCTTTTGTTGAAGTCGTTTATAAGAAATGGCCAG
>NC_133480.1:5633559-5682092 GCF_025370935.1 Choristoneura fumiferana
GTGGCACAACAGTGTTATTTTGAGTAACTAACCAGGCAATACATAAAGAAAAATATAACTATATAAACAAGTCTGCACAACAGACGTTACTTACTATCTACAACAGTTACAACGGAGAATTAGTGAAGATTGGGAACAGCAATTGAATATTAAAAAAAAATTAGAGATGCGAGACTGGATTCGAAAACCATGATCCTTCTTGAATGGCCATATTAGTAGGTCGAACTACTTTCTGTTACCACTACCTTTTTACCCTAACTGAAGCGAAGGTTATGTTTTGGACCTGTGATGTATTTATTTTAAGTATGTACGTATGTTCCTATGTTCGCTCGTACTACTCAACGGTTTAACCAATTGTGACAAGTGACGTCATTACATTTGTCTTATTAGCGTGAGGGCACTTATTGGGTAAATAAAATTCTTATGAAGTCAAAGTTTAAGGTGTGTGTGTGTGTGTGTGTAGATATAATTTTGTTGAGCTTAAATAATCTGAACTACTGTTGATGCACCACCTGCTGTAAACTACGTAGTCCTAATATTATTATATTGGCTCTCTGTTGCCAAATATAAACTCCAGGCTCCAGCACTGCGGTGTGGAATGTCAATTTTGGATCTATATTGGAATCCATAAAACTTATGTCATAATGATATTTTGCCATAATGTCATTCCATAATTTTTTTCCTAAATTTGAATATCCTAATGCTTATTTGCACTAATTTCGTAAGTACTAATTAACATATTATGTCCTTATACTCACATGTCCAAATATTGGTTGACATAATCACTTTTGTACTAAACTGGTTTGGAAACTTCACACACCGTTGAATCATCCCCCTTACCACTAATATAATAAATGCGAAAGTTTGTAAGTCTGTGTTGTTTGTTTGTTACCCCATCACTTCAAACCGCTGAACCAATTTAGATAAAATTCGGTACCTACATAGATAGTTTGAGTCCCAGAAAAGGCCATAGGACAGTTTTTATCCCGGGAAATTGCATATAATAGTAGTAATTAATACACTTAAAAAAAATGCCACTTTATAAATAATTTTAAATAAAATCTTTTCTGACTGCTGTTCTTTTTTGTAGGGGTCGCAGTTCTAACCTAACCTATTTTTCTGGCTGCGGTTCGTTTCTGTAGGAGTCGCAGTTCTAACCTAACCTAACTTACTTTTCTGGTACCGGTTCGTCACTGTTGGGAACTCAGTTGTAACGTAATATACTTTTTCTGGCTCGCAAGTCCGCTGTTTACCTACAAGCTGCTTGTTATGACAATAATATTATGGATTTTAATATTATTACTCGTAAGTTTTATGTCTTACTATATTAGTACAAACATATTAGATGTAGAGTATTAGGACATGTAATATTATGGCTTATGATTATTAGGACAAAAAATCATTAAGGCAAAAATAGGATATGTCAAAAGTGTTTATGGCAAAAGTGTTATGGCATTTGAGTTTAGGACAAACGATATTATGGATTACGAAGGGGACCGTCAATTATATCTCCAGTCGAGTAAGCTGTGCATTATCCGTCAGTCAGTCATACAGTAGGTAACGTTACTCTTATTAATAAGTTATAAACCTCAACCAGTTTAGTGAAATTACAAAATAAGATAAAAGGTCAACTCGATTTTATGGTTCGGTACCCAAACCCTATTACTAAGACTTCGTTGGTCGTTTGTCCGTCCGGCTGTCACCAGGCTGTATCTCAAGAACCGTGAGAGTTAGACAGTTGAAATATTCACAGATTATGCGGCCTCTATAACAACAAATACTAAAAACAGAATAAAATAAATATTTAAAGAGGGCTCCCATAAAACAAACGTGTTTTTTTTTGCCTTTTTTTTGCTAATGTCCAATGAATATTGTATAGATGGTGCGCAACCCTTTGTGCGCGAATCAAACTCGCAGTCGGTCGGTTTCATTTCACTACACTTGTTTAGCAATTGATAAAATCCCTCTGTTACGCGTCAGTGACGAAACGAACTCGCAAAGTCAACTCTATGATCTCTCTCTCTCTCTCTCTCTCTCTCTCTCTCTCTCTCTCTCTCTATGATAAAAGTCTGAATAAAAAAAAACTCCAAACGAAGGTCGAGGCCGGGCTGCCGCCTCACTCGCCGCCCTTGCCCTTCAACCTGACCCAACAGAGTCGCATCCGCTCCACCTACATCGATCTCGCTCGCTTCACTCGCTCGATCCGCAGCAGTGAAGATATTATTTTGGCGGAGCAGGTTTAGGTTTTTGATCAAATGACTTTTTTTCTTGGCCGGTTTATTAAGAATTATCTCCTAAATGTATGGAAAAAAAGATAAACTTAAAATTATAAATGAGTTTTATTTTGTTCCTTCGTTTGTCTTTCCTTTTACTGTTTTTGCTCACTAAATATATTTAACTTTTCAGATTCATAATGGACTTCAAATTTATTTTCTGAGACAAGTACGTAATACATAACAAAGTACAAAGCAAATAGTATTAGCGATTTTGTATTAAAATTCACCAATACTCTTAGCTTGTACTTTACCTATTATGCAATTGGGCCCGGTAGTCTCATGGATAGGAGCCGAAGATTCAACAGTTACTTACAGCTCTTGCTACATAAGTACTAAATACCTTTACAGATTGATTAAACCACCGTTCTTATTTCAAAAAATGACAATCATCGAAAACAGTACCATATTGTCAAATAATATATACGTCTCTTTCAGTTTGGGCGTGACGTCAGTGAGGTGTCAATTGTTCGTTACCTATATGATTTGATTATTTATGACTTTCAATATTTTTTGATTTTACAAGATCTTGCGGATTAAATTGAGGAATATATAGGTTGTCACAAAAATATAAGTATAACCACTAAAGACAACATGTAGTATCGAATCGTGAATATAATTATTTTTTGTTTTTTAAGAAATCTATTGTTATAAAATAAAGATACAACTTTTACCATGAATAGACTTACGACTGATTACGATGAAGCATACCTAGACACTTGGTAAAACTATAAGCTGTAAATGTCTGCACTATAAAGATATTATTGTTATTTTTGATTGTTAACTTTGAGGGGGCACTATAGTCAAACGAAGTTAATTTCTCCAAGACACTAGAATCCTAACTCTTACTGTGTAAAAGATAGTCAAAAATTAAGTTAATTAATTATTAGCTGTAAATCCCACGATCGAGCGACGACATCCACACTGCAGCAGACAATAGACATTATTTTTCTAAAACTTAATTTTCTTTAGGGGATTGCAGTTTTTCTCACTCACTTCTCAATCTAAGTTATATGATATAGGAATTATCAATGACAAAAGTAGAACAGCCATCTCAACTACTTTGTTTTTTTTTTTACTGCTGCTAAGAACTACGCTAAGTATACAAGATCTATTTTGGATGCTGCCTCTACTTTATGGGTGAGTAGGTAAGGGTAATTTTAGGACCTTGTAAAATAGTCTCCCTATTATTAAAAATTTTATAATTATCTTTGTTTTATTCTTTCATGCTCAAGATATCGTTAACGTGATTTGCATACTACTATTTCGTGATATATTCGTACTGACGCCACAACACATAGCGGAGATGTCTAAACATTTAAAAATTATCGGAACACGCATTTACGTAATGCACAATAAAAATATAATCATGTTCAGATATTCTTCAGCACCTAGACAGCTTCCACGCTTATGGTGGTGACTGTACAGTAAGTACTACATAATATATTTTTGTACCTATAGGTGAACTGAAATATTTACTTTGCTCACCCACGACCTTTATAATAATATCTTTATATCTTTTACTATTTCTAACATCTGGTAGTATGGTGAACGTTTGTGTTGCTCTAAAGATGAGATCTGGTCGAGTTCGAAACGCGTCAGTGTAGTGTGGTGGTGGTGATAGATGTGTTTGATGATTTGTGCGTATTCCGACAGTGTGCAGGTGGAGGAACTGCATGAACACACATTTCATGCATAAACGTAGCTATTATAAAGTCACGGGTGAGCAAAGCAATTGATTCAGTTCATTGATATTATGAACCTCCGCAAAGTATAGGATTGCCGTTGGGGCCGAAAAGTACTCGTACTGCTAAAATGTATTCCTTATTTCTGTTCCTTGTAAAGGTTGCCTGGAAGAGATCGCTCTGAAGCGATAAGGCCGCCTATTGCTTACCTTAGAAAATCTCTATGTATATACTTGTGTTCTCTGTACTGTTTACTGTTTTTTGGTGTGCAATAAAGAGTTATTGTATTGTATTGTATTGTACTCGAGTGGAGACCGCGGATCGGCAAGCGCAGCGTAGGACGTCCACCAACGAGATGGACGGATGATTTGGTTAAAGCCGTGGGTCCACGGTGGGGGCCGCTGCCAACCGAAGCAACTGGAGGTTATGGTTGGAGCCCTCTGTCCAACAGTGAACGTCCTACTGCTGAGATGATCATGATGATGATGATGATTTTCATAACGTCTTCTCACTAAATTGACCACTTCTCACTGTGACCAGAGACCAATTCGAACAATGAACCACTTTCTAAATTGTCAATATCTTATAATGACAGTGTACTAAGTTTACAATTTCTTTAGACCAATGTCATTTCATTGGTTACATACTCTGAGAATATAAATCCTATTTCAGGTTCATCTCTATCTGTTCATAATTTTATTCCGCATATTGCTAAATTTTACATTTCAGAATACTTTTGCGTTATACTGATAGGCTGCATGACCTATTGCTTCTTAGACCACCTGTGTTTTAGTTTTTTAGACTAAATGATACTATTCCATACATCTGGTTTTCAGTAGGAAAATCAGTACATATAGGTATTCATGCTCCTACTAGTAGGAGAATTAGTATAATATTGTGTTCGTGCTCCTACCAGTAGGAGACTGTAGTAGGAGCACGAATTTGCATCTGTTTCGAGCAATCCAAGCTATACCAGATAGAGGGCGCTCGTGCCTAAAATACCATGCGCCACATTACAAAATCGAAGATTACACAAGAAAGTGTTTTTTTTTGTGGAATGTCTTATTTTGGGCATCTGGTATAGTGGGAATTTTAATGAATAAGTAATGTAGTATTTTGAAAAATGTGATATTTTAGGCACGAGCGAGGGAAAATCGCTGCGTGGCTATAGCTACCGTCCTGCACAAAGGGAAAAATCCCTCCCGACCCGTGGTCCAACTGCTATCTGGTTGCACCACGGGAACCTAAACTTACCCAGGATGGTTCAATTCTCAGACTACTTTTTTTTCTGCAACTTATTGCTGCGACCCGTGGTACAACTGAAGGGCTATTGTCCAACGGGCATATGAACAATTGCTATGTTGAACCATTTGCACCATGGGGATGTAAAATTACCTTGGGTCATGTGTATCAGAATAGGTACTATCATTACTGCATTTTTATAAAATTAAAGTCTCATGAAACCCAACAACTATGTAGTTTATTCTGAATACAGTGAAACCAACAGTCCGAACCCCGATTCCACAGAGTTCAAGTGGTAGTTCAACTAGTTAAACTAATTGGACCCACCCAGTAGGACCATGGATAAACATACTTTCCAGAATTGGACTACTGATTTTGCTTCTCCGTGGTGCAACCGGTTGACGATGAGTAAACTTGCTTCCCCGTGGTGCAACCAGTTGGACATAGTAGTTGGACCACGGGTCGGGAGGAAAAAAAGTTCATAAGATTAGTTCCTAAACCGCAATCGGTTCGCATCAAGAAGGAATTTTGCTCATACGCGTGTAGGGTGAGCACTGAAAGACTCCGGTCGTCGTCAAGCAGCTAATCATCAATTGAGTAAATAGGTAAGTATCTCTTGTAAGTATAAATATATTCAGATGTAATCTCGGTATTTCTTGCAATTTGTGGGAATTCTTGAACGAATTTCTACCACTTGGTTGAAATACTGGGCATACCGTTCAAAACGAGATCCGATTTGCTTTGGAGTCAGAATGTTCTTTATTTATCGTAGAAACATGTAGATGCCTACATGTAGCCTGTATTCTCATTATTCATACTAAATACAAATAAATATATAGGAAGTAAAGTTCTGAATTTACCGTCGAAAACTCCAAAACAAATTCCTTCGGATCTAACAAAAAATGTACTTGGAATGATTCAAGCGTAATCTAATCGCTAATATAACGCAAGCGTAATACTTGCAACATTTTTATAGTATTAACTTGCATCCAGCAGCAACACGCTTGAACGCATTCAGGTCTTCCTCGAGCAGCTAGCACAATAAAGCTCTACACCTGGAAATTCACAACTATATCTAAGAATTTTTATTATCTGGCACACCCACGACACAAAACGACAATTGAAAACATGGAGACTGTACTAGCTCCCCAGAGGTCCTCGCTTACTACCGTACGATGCCCACCAGCACCGTCGTAAAGCGTTAGGTCTGCCCTTTTAAGGACACAGCAGTACCTGTCTTGAAAAATTACACGGAAATTCTAAAGCTTATAAGGAAAAAGACCCTCTAGATATATATAAACAACCAGACCACGATAATGATGATGGTGATGATGATGATAGTATTATCCACGTATAAATAAAGATTCAAAATATGAAACGTCGTTTCCAGCAGGATTCTACATACCGATAGCTTCAACGAGGCTGTTTCCTTTCCAGCCTACTATGTACCACTACACATTAACTGTTTTACGCATCAGGGTAGTTGACACACTTATACAGCATTACGGCCTTCCGTTCTTCAGCTTTCCAAAATGACCATTTCTGTACCTCGGTATACATACAATACAAAGAATTATCGCAACCTTCAACTCAAAAGATAACTGCAATCAAGACTGGTAGGTAGAATAAAACACGGAAAGATTTCGTCTCCAATATTCGAAGAAATAGGAGTAACACTCGCATGTAATGCATGATTATCAAAGTATGTATGTCACAAGAGCATCATATGTGGTTACCAACTTGAGCACAATATCATACTCGACAATCTCCAAGTCCAAAGCCAAAAATCACATAAGATTAGATTCCTGGGACTCTAACACGATTCATCTAATTCTATATCGTCGCATATGAAACACTCATATTATCTAGATATTTGAACATTTTAAGGGCAAAAGTACAGTTGATACAAATATTCGTGACCCGAAAAAAAAAATATGAATATTTTGTAGTAGCTTACGCCGAAAGCCTTCCGAAAGCCTAGAAAAGTGATGCAATAATTTTTCACTAGTTGGCGCTGTCTATTTGCATGTGTGCGTGAGCTCCTAGTGTCCGTATAAGGCTGTACCTGACACCTAAATTTGAGCCCTGAAATCTCAGAATTGGCACACTATTTCCGTTCGACTGTAGTCTCAAAAAATCGGCAATTCTAAATTGTTTTCGCAAATAATAAACTCAACTATTAGTATTCTACGGATATTCTAAAAATTACAAAAAAACATCACGAAAATTCGACAGTCTGATTTTTAACGCCATCTGACGAGACTTTTACCATGAGCTAACGTGAGCAGCCGCCTTAAACACATCGTCCTCCACTTTCGCGTAAATCAACACTCCAATTATCACGAACACCACATTATTATTGATCTTACGTTGACGTTGACATTGACACTAAATAAAAAAATATAATGCTGGTGCTCAACATACAGATCAAATTTATGAAATAAACATTGGTGTGGCGGAACTAGATTATACTCTGGCATCATCAGCCGAAATAGTTTCAACAATTAAAACAAAACAAAGTAGTGAATCAGGTACATCAATGACAAAATATCCAAAAAAAATTGTTTCCAATAATCCATTGAATTTTTTAAACAATTGCGTCGCCAGGGGGGAGCAGGGAGGGGCAGCTGCCCCCCCTAGAGATTCTAAGAAAGTTGCCAAATGTAAAGCAACCAAACCAAAGTCCTTTTAAAGATAACTTGACTTGCGTGATCGATCATTCCCGTGCGTCGAAACCTAAACTTGAATGAATTCACCAATTCCAATAAACACCTACAATTCATACTTTTCTCATTCTCCATATCAACTTGCAATTGGCCCTAACACTTACCTATACTGCTTCCTGTCATCAGTGTGATGGTACGCAGCAGAAGCCGCCTCTACAGTGATGACTGTGAACATGCGCATGATTTCGTCATGCGCCGGTCCCTCGGGGCTCGCCAGAGCCATGCATCCCAGCTGGTCTACGATCAGAGTATCCAGTGACGACGGGGCGCGGCATAGTCTGAAAATTATATCATGGTCATCATATGCGTAAGACGTTCACTGCTGAATATAGGCCTGGGGGAGGGTTGGAGAGCATAGTATAGGAATTCAAAGTTGTCTTTTAAAAAAAAAAATAGGCTTACGTTTGGCCTCAATCTCGCTTGATGGAAGGCGAAGATGAGGCCTAACATGGTACACGTTTGCCTAGAAGGTGTCTGTTCACTTTGACCTTAAAGATGTCCAGATTATAGCGTTCCGGAAAAACTGACCTCGGCAGAGTCTAGAAGAGGATGCTGCTTATCTTCTGACAGGTGCGACTCCTACTTTCGTAGAGAGCCATTTTGAAAAGACGCGTATGTTAATCACGATACACTACAATTGTAACGCACACCTGACATAGCTTTAATCTCATGTCAAGATTTACCAACAAATATACAAATAAAATATAAAATAACATAATTTAAATACAAATAATAGATTCGCACTCGACATATGACACGGACAATTGTCACTTGGGTGAAATAGGGCCAGGGCCTCATTTCAAAATGTCAAATGTCGCGACAATGTGACAAACATGTCGGCTTTTCCGGTTAGAAATATATGTTTTATAACGTAAAATTATAGAATTGTTGACTTGTCACCTATGACCTATCACTGACAATGTAAGTTATATGAAATAGGGCCCAGGTATCCCTCAGCCGGTTTCTCTGGCGGAAGGAGCGGGGGCACCCCAGGGTACACAAAATGGGGAAGAAATCCACTAAAAGTTAGGAGTTCAGGACTCATCTCCTTAGCAAGCTAATAGTAGTATCTGAATTGCTCATTTAAAGGTATTAGATAGATAGATACATTGCAAACACTTTTCTTAGAAAGTGTATACTGAAGTCTCCCGAGTTACATGACAGAATAACGTACGTTATAAGTTGATTGAGCCATTAGGTTATTTGAAACTTACCTCTGCTGGAAAAACTGCAGGATTGTGTCTGTTGTTTTTGGGGTGTCTTTCAATGCCACTGCCACGTGGCCCAACATAATCACTATGTTGGTGCTTATTAATGACGATTCACTGAAAAAAAAAAACATTGCTGTCACTAATTGAGTTATAGAATAATTAGTTAAAGGCTAGGTTGTCTGGCAGAAGCTCCATGGTAAGTCTAGATGAATAACAGCACTTAAAGTACATATCTTCATAAAAGCATTTTCTTTCAAAAAATTTCATACAAATTTTACGAGTCAGTTTTGTGACATCCAATATCGAGTGTATGAAAAAAACGTCACAAAACTGTCATTTTGGATTGGGACATTTTTTAAACCATCGGAATCGATTGTGCTTTTGTGAAAATGCCCATCTGTTACAATTCCTAATTACAGTCGAGTTCATAAACTTGAGAGCAAAAATTAGATCAAAAATATCTGAACACGACTCTATTGTTCACGGCGTAGAGGCGTGTTCAGATATTTTTGATCAAATTTTTGCTCACAAGTTTATGAACTCCACTGTACAACGTAGAGGTAAATATCAGTGCTTCAATTATGAATCTGTCACTATGTTAATTTTTTATCATCAATCACAAATATGCCACAACTGTCACTGAGATTAGCATATTGCTCGCAGAGCTAACTAACATGAGAACAGCTTCCAGAGTAATGCCATAGTGTTTAACCTTCTTACTTCAACTATTTAGCTATAGTTTATACCTGACGTGTCATTTTTCTACATTTTTAATCCTCTCACTAATAATACAGTCTTGTCACTAAATCTCACTAACCTGTCACTAGTTTCCGTAGTGAACAGCTTATTGGTGACAGAAACAACTAAAGCCGGCACAGAATGAGTCTACTGTAAGTGCAGTTTCCAAAGAAATGCCATAGAGTTTCACTTACTTCAACTGGCTATAGTTTATAATGGCCTTGTATTTTTTCCACATTTTGGAATTTTGTTACTACAGTGCCTGTGTGCAGTGAAGTTCCTGATTATTGTTAATGTCAACTATTGAAAAAAATGCTATACTTACTACTCTGTTGCACGCAACAAGAATCATTGCATTTTTGTCTATGATTCATATTGTTTATATTCAGAAACTTCATAATTTCATAACGGCCGTTGACTATAATCTCACTAATAAAGTCTTGTCACTAAATCTCACTAACCTGTCACTTGTTTCCGCGTGAACAGCCTATGGTGACAGAAACGGCTAAAGCAGACACACAGAATAAACAGTCTACCGTAAGTGGAACTTCCAAAGTTATGCCATAGAGCTATAATTTATAACTGACCTGTCTTTTTTCCACATTTTTAAATCCTGTCACTAACCTCACTAATACAGATTTGTCACTAAATCTCACTAACCTGTCACTTGTTTCCGCAGTGAACAGCCTGTTGCTGACAGAGCCGACTAAAGCAGGTACACAGAATGGGTCCACCGTAAGCGCAGCCTCCAAAGCCACGCACAGATTCTCAATGGCCGCATCTCGAAGTTTCTCGAACGGTGTCGATTTGACAGGCACTCCTGTCTCTGTCATGCCTTGGAGCTCCTTACCTTGCACTATAAACAAGGCAGTTGATAGTTATGGGAACAAAGAACTGGCCAAATGTACGTGAATCGAGCGTCAAAGGTGTGATTTAGCAGATCAATGATGTCACAGTGTTACTATCGTTCCCAAATACCAAATATAATAATTTATGGACTCCTTTCCGTTGTCACACTTATTAACTGCAATGAGAATAGCAATTATTTTATTTGCTTATTACAAATTACCAGAAACGCACGCGTGCCGCTGCTAGCAGGCATTCAGTTAGCGGCCTTAAGGTCACAGCTTATCATTACAGCTACCCGGCACCCGACCAGTACCACCTCGCCTCGAGCGGCTAGAATTCCTCATATGAATTTGTATGGATATGCGCTCACTACATCAACTCCGTAGCGTCACCGGATCGCCTCACTCGCGAGGTTGCCACGTGCGGACGGCGAGTGGACCACTCGGTGATAGCCCGCTGCTCGCCGCCATAGTGACTACTAGGAAATTCGTGGACCACGCGAGGTCCACTCGTTGTCAACGCGGCGTCCACCAGTGTCGACAACGAGTGGACGCTGAAAGTTGAGGCGGTGCTGGCCGGGTGCCGGCTGGCTCTAATGAGCTGTGGCCTTTACATGTATACCCCCCACGAAAAGTGGCAGACAAAATGATGCGCAAAGATAAATTAAAGGCATCTTCTGTCATAAGTCTTCGTAGAATCTACTATCAATTAGCAGCTAGACGGAAATCAATAATTTTAGAAATCTGGTATTCAGGGAACAAGTGTTGTTACGGGTAAAGTTAAGATCACACTTGTGTTATGGCGTGCATCGTACAGAGCTAGTGTTTATGCAGGGTGTTACAACAATAAACCTAAAGTGAAAGGGAGTTAAACGGCTCTTAACAAACCATAAAGAAAAAAAAAACTTGAATATGACTTGATAATAACCTAAATACATATAATTGAGCCCTCTTGTTCTGAGAGGAGGCCTGTGCCCTGCAGTGGGACGTATATAGGCTGGGATGATGATATAATTGAAGTACATTCACCAACACCAATATTGGACATAACAAAGAGTGCATAAAAATCTCATACGACTCTATTTCTATGGCAAGTATGATGTGTCAGATATTTTTGCACGCTCCGCTGTGGCTAATATTAATGGTGACTGTACAACCCAGCTTTAGTAGAACAAAAGCGTTACCAATATGGAAAGTTTGTTTAAATTATACAAAAACACCTTCTTTAATATAGCTTCGTCGCTGCGCGTGCAAAACAGCGAAAGAGCACCTTATAAATACCACGTATCTGCGTTTCCACCATTTTACAGGAGGCAGAAAAAACTTTAAAATCTCCGACATTAAACTACATTTCTCTAACTGAACTATGAGTATGTAGCTACTTCTTTGCAGCTTACTTTATGGGAAGATCATGTAAATTTACTCAACGCCAAAGATCTGTTGGCACGATGTTTCAACTTCGCGCGTTTTGCTGTTACGCGGTATTTACCAAAGTGCTCTTACGCGGTTTTGAACGCACAGAGACGTTATGTCAATATTATAGTTATGGACATGACAGGTTGTCGCTAATTAAAGCCGTGGTGAATATTTTGGTCATTTTTGTAACACATTTTACAATGAGGAGTTTTAATGCAAATTCTGATTCAACAACCATGACATGTGCGGCATGAGCAGTATAACATGTGAAGTACGACACAAAGTGTTGTTTGATTGCAAAGTAAAGTCCGGTCACGGAGCACGAAGAATTTCGCGCAATAACCTTTACTACTTGTCTCTGTCACTCGCGCGTAAATATTTGACGTCGCATTCGTACAAATTCATGTGTGCGAACGCGACGGCAAATATTTACGCGCGAGCGACAGAGACACATAGTGAAAGGTCATTGTACGAAATTCTTCGTGCTCCGCGACCGGACTTTAATTTAGTAAATCAGGCGTTACTTTGCGGAGGTAGCACGTCTATGCAACAATGTATTATCATACAGCTCCTCCACCCTCATACTGTAAAAAACACAAACCCACCTATCACCACCACAATATGCGTTTCGAACTCAACCAGGGTTCATCCTCAGAGCTACTCAATCATTCACCATGCTACCAGACTTATAATACGAACCAAAACATTAATTTCAATTTGTCGTTATAAATCCCCAACTGGATTGGATTGTTTCGGTTCGTTAGTCTAACATCTGGTAGCATAGTGTACGGTTGTTGCTTTGAGGGTGAACTCTGGTTGACTTCGAAACACATCACTGTAGTATGGTGGCGGTGATAGATGTGTTTGTGCGATTTGTGTGTTCCAACAGTGTGGAGGTGGAGGATTTGCATGAACACGCATTTGTGGTGCAGACGTATGATATAGCTATGAGTAATTGTTTTAGTTAATTAATTGCAAAGTTGAGTTAGTACAGAGCTGCGCAAGATTCAATACAGTGTGACCAGTTCCTTTTAAATAAATACGATAATATGATTTTGATACTTATATACCTGATTGTCTTGTACTTTCTACTGAGCCGGCATTGGCTGAAGGCAAAGTTTCAATAAGAAAAAAACAGTTTAGAAAAAAGTACAACTACTTAACTATAATACATATAAATAATTATTACAAACCAATTATATTTAATTAGATCAGCCAAATTGTACATAAATAATTTGAAATAATACACTCCTTTGAAAACCAAACGGGCAAATGACCGTTCCACCATGCGCATTGTAGGGTTCCGTAGCAATATGTGGAGAAAATTCAATAACAAGTTTTAATCGAGCATTACTCGTTAAATTGTAGGAAAACTAAAACCTACTTTGTTGTATATTAATTATATTTATTTATTTATTTTGTTGTTTATTAAGTGTTTTATTTATATGTTATATACCTCTTCCGTTCTTCTCACTGTGCATAAATTACTGTTCGCCTATCTTTAATTTTTCCTTTCCTGTTTAGGTTAGCTTAAAAAGGTCCCTTTTAGGGATAAGTTCCCCTTTGTACTCTTTTGTTTTGTTGTTTTCTTTTTGTATTATTTTTGTGTTTTATGTACAATAAAGTATTTACATACATACATACATTAATTATATTTAACTGCGATAGTTTTCGTTTTAAATTCTTTACATATACTTATACTTGATTTGGATAGTTGTTTAACTAACGTAGATGTAAACAAAACAACGTCAATTGGTGTCTTGGTGTTTGAAGTTTGTTTACTTTAGCTAAATACCCATCCAAACGAAATATAGATGTAGTTTTTATGTAACAAATAACAGCTTTCTAGAGCTAAGAGCTTACGCTCACTCGTGCGGGTGCACGGCTTGGCGCGAGCGTGGATGCTTGTTTCACGTCATCTAATAGAGCAGCGCTGCGTGAACTGCTTTATTGAAACCTTTTAAATCAGCACGCCGCGCGGGCGCTCGCGCCGTGCACCCGCGCCAGTAAGCGGAGGCCCTAAGAGTCTCTGAGTTTAAACCATGAACAGGCAGACAGGCAAATAGATAGAGAAGGCGAAACTACAAGGTTTCCGCTTTTGCCATTTTGACTACGGAGCCCTAAAAATGACAAGAGTTCTGCAAGTTTTTTTATAGATATTTTATAGATAGGCTTAAATATTTCAAAAGAAAATATTATTTCGATTTGCACTCAAGTATACAACTGTTCGCTCATGAAGAAGGCCACTCCAAATTTTATGAATGTAGTTATAAATATATCTGCATAACACATCTATGTGCTATACATATGTATACTCGTATGTGCGCGTCCTCAGTCGATGTCGGTACCGTCAGTCACTCACACTAAGACTTGTGAGCACAAGCTTTACTCTAACTATTGTACTGTGCACATATAAATTTACTGTGGAGAGGTATTCCTTCGTGAGTGAACGAATAGATCTGTAATATAGCTTACAATCAAAAGTAAAGTACAGCAAAAAACATTTCACTATGCTACTAAAATTATAAATGCGAAAGTTTGTACAATCAGCATCAAAAGTAGCGGATCACTTTTTTACTCTGTCACATTGACACATTGGTAATCTTTCATTGTGTTTAGTGCGTGGCTGTAAAACGACAAAGTCCGAAAGTGTACCGCTACTTTTGATGCTGAATGTAATCGGACACCCCCCACTCCTGAACATTGACGCGCTTCATCTTTGTAATTTTTATTAACCCCCGACACAAAAAGAGGGGTGTTATAAGTTTGACCGCTATGTGTGTCTGTTTGTATGCGGTTTTTTTTATTTGAAAGCAAATTTACTAGCGATGGTTTTTAGACATGTTTCATAAAAATCGGTTTAGCCGTTTTTGAGATATTGAACTTTGAAGTGACAATGTCGGGGGTTTTCCAACTTTTCGTTGTTTGTTTCATTGGCAAGAGAAAAAATACGGGTCCAATATCTTGCGATAACTGTTAATCGAATAGACTGACTAAATACATTTTTTTTACCAGTAATCTACCAAATTGCCATGACAGTTAGATCAAGATCTGGAACTTCCATTCAACTTATAAATAAAATAAAATATCGTAAATACAAACTGAGACATGGACGCACAGAAAAACTTGACCAGCAGTGGTGTAGAGGTTATAGCACGCAGCACGGAATGCTGAGGACCTGACCCTTCGATTCCCAGTGCTGGTCTCTTTTTCTGGTTTTTCTGTGCATACATGTCTCAGTTTGTATTTACGATATGGTTTCACGGGATACCCGTAAAAGTAACAAATTTGGAGTTGAAATAAAAAATTCAAAAAGACTCCAAAATCAATCATAAAATAAAATAATGAAATACTGACTATTGAGTATTAAATTTCCGGATCCAATGACTCATACGAGAGAAGCATCGGGTAAAGGACAGCACCAATATCTGACACAAAAAAGCGTGCATAAATATCTCATACAACTCTATTTCTAGCGCCGGTAGGACGCGTCAGATATTTTTGCACGCGCCGCTGTGGCAGATATTATTGCAGTTAGCTGTACAATACAGATTAAAAATACTTACGTGTAACTTTCATGTGTTCCTTGCCAGTTTTTTCAAGCTCCAGTTTATGCAACTTGAAAAGAATAGGCGATGGTGTGACAAGGAAGTCTCTCAAACAGTATATCGAAGTGTTCGCGATCGTCGGGAATTTCGTTGCTAACTTTCCAAGTCCCTGTAAATTTTAATATATATATTTTATAATATAAACCTTTCGCTGTCGGTATTTTATATTGTACTGTGTTGTTAAACACTTTATTGTATATAAAAACACATGAAATGAACAGTAAACAGGATAATAAGATGTACAAATAGTAATCTTTACAGTGGAATAAGAGAAATGTGTAAAAAACACGTCAACTAAAAAAACAAGTCATCAGTTTACGATACAGTGCTGTCGTCTGCACAATGATTGAGCCAAAAGCGTTGAGCGTTCTGACAAATTAAATAGAAGAAGTTACCTACTTACATTTTAAGCGTACCCCACACTTTTTTTACTCAGTTATTGAACACGCGACAACACTTTGAACAACTTTGTTTTTAGAACTTGGCTTTTGCTAACAATTTGGAGGAGGAAGGATCAAAAATATTACTAAAATTTTGCTTTCGTAATACCCGAATGACCTCTAGGATCAGTATAGAACTCAAAATAAACTTACTTCAAGGCAGACCATAAGTAGCGGCATATGGGCCAATATCAACTTATGGTTATGATTAGAGTTTATTTTCTCGGTGAGTCGCCCGCAGAGGGAGTCAGCACCTAAAAAACAAACATTTAGTTACGCACAATGAAGTTTATTTTTTAAAATGATGGCAGTATGATTGTTAGTGGAAAAAATCATGATTTTTACAAAGGCATGTTTAAAGATAAAATGACAAATATGTGTTGGAAAAAACTCAACATAAAAACAATTTCCTCTTCCGGCAGGATTTGAGCCCGGCTAAGCCTTATTTATTTATGTATGTTTAAGTTACATTGATGGTTATGTACTGCGACTTGTATGTATCTTGCTTAAAGTCCATTTTAGATTTGCAAGAAAAATCTTGTAAGTTTAATAACATTGCGAGGCCGTAAAGCGAACGAGTTTAGTCGAGTGCAGCAATGCAACTTATCACGAGAACATAAAGACTGGGAGCGTGGCGCCTCCGTCTGGCTTTAAGGAGGTCGGAGCAAGGGGATAGTTTATAGCAGAGCTCTGTTGCTGTGTGGCTCATGATGAATGGACGCCCACACTAGGTCTCGTATTAATATAAACCTTTCGGTGGAGTCTGGGGGGTACAAGTTAAAGGAGGGATGAACTGGGTCAAGGGAGCATCCCAGCACCTCCACCATTTTGTTGCAAAGTAATCCGAAGGTCTAGTTTAGACGTGCAAGAAATATCGTGCATTACATTGCGAGGCCGTAAAGCAGTTTGCAGTGGTCAATCGAGCGCCTCAATGTAATGCAACTTTCGCAATTTTTCTTGCAAGTCTAAACTGGGCTTTACAAGCCGACACTATCCTGTTCAAACCATGCCGGAAGTTTTGTTTCGTAATGTGATTCCACTTTAACATATTATTATTTACAAACATGTCACGTTTATGAACACATGAGTCTACTTCGGCTTTCAGTGCCATAAACGGGAATCAAACATTAGTATCGAACACAGATTTTAGTCATGTACGTATAAAACTATTTTTTTATTTACCTAATTACTTTAAAAGCTTTATCATTAGACACAGAAATGTAGCCAGCACGGGCAAATTTTCATAGATAGGTACTCAAAATCATTATGAAAACTTTGTACAGGTTGCGGCATAACAGTTGATAGCCACCACATCTGTATTCATGGCGCCAGCAGGACACTGTACGGTCAAGGACTTTACCTAAGTCATGAGCCAACATGGAACTGTAGGAACTAGGCTGTATACCGCTGGCAGGTGGGAAAACTGACCACCTGGCAGGTTAGATTAACCTAGTTTTGTATAAAAGGATAGGATTTTTATATTGTTTTTTTAGAATTTGACTTTAAAACCGATTGACAGCGGTATACATGCCGGGAGCGCAGATTGCTCCCGACAGCCTGAGCGGCTGGAACCATTTATGTAAATCTATTAAGTAAGTGCTACCAAGTTCTAAAATAAATCCAAATAATTGATGAATAACCATCTTTATTTTGAACTGAGTTTAAAGTCACGCGCGTTGATCCCCAGTACCTAAGCTCCAAGTACCAAGTTACAGTCCCCACAGAACCATTCCACAGTAAGCATCATAGTGTCATCGCATTAATTAACAAGGTAAATCGTAATGACTTTTCCTTTGAAAAGGTTCCGTGGTGGCTCATGTATTAAAGTCCTTGACCGTACGCTAGCGGACAGCGGGGCGGGCAGCGGAGCGACGAGCGTGTCTTCTGTTCATTGCGCGGCTGAGGCGCTCACCGCATAATGGTTACCCGACAGTAGTGTTGTAAAAAAACCGTTTTTTTTCTGAGGTAAAAAAATAATAAAAAAAACAAGTATTTTTTTCTAGTTGTTTTTTTTTCAAGACTAAGAAAATGAAGTTTGATTTAGATCCTTATTGATCACTATTTCTTTTTTTTTTATTCGACTGGATGGCAAACGAGCAAGTGGGTCTCCTGATGTTAAGAGATCACCACCGCCCATTGACACCTACTACTACTACTACTACTACTATGAGTTCACATTACTATTTTTAAGTCGTAATTTAAACTATGTAGTTACTATATTTTTCTTTATAAATATTTAGAACAATTTTTACATTTACATACAAACGGAGATCTCTTGCCCTGCCTTTCCATATTCCGTACCTTGTATAGCATAGCGTAGGGGATACCACAACACAGAATTTCTCTCTAGGCGGATGTACCTATTAAAATTCAGTCAAAATCAGTTACTAATTTAATCTTTTGTAAAGAAAAAGTAATATATAATAAGTCAAGTTTTATTTTCATAAATGTGAAAAAAAATATAGTTTTTTTTCAAGTTACATCACTACGCAGCACATGCAATGAATAGAAAAAAATCTCGTCGCGCAGCTGCCCGGTGGAGTTCAGTTCGCAGACTCAAAAGCGCTGGTAAATTATCTATGTCTCATTATTGGGGGTTGGATTTTTGCGGGCCGCGTTTGACAGCTTATTGGGAAAGAGCAGCACTTTTTATCGATATATCGTTTTTTTTTTAAACTGTGTCTAGAAATATTTTATTAATTCATAATATATTATCAATATATGTATATGTGTTCGAAATATCGGGAAAATTAATCCATTTAACCACTAACTAAACATTCACCATTCACCATTTGTTGTTGGGGTGCTTGCTGTTAACTAATTTTGTTTAGCAGTGAATTATAAATACTAAAACGGAAACCTGAATATAAAAAAACCTGGTTTCAGTTTTTTTATTTTGTATTTACACAATTACCTAGCTGGCTGCCAAATTTCAACTTTCTAGGTCACCTGGAAGTAGTCAAAAGTTTTGATGATAAGTGAGTCAGTCAGTGGTAAAAATGGTGATTTTCGGACGTCGAAAATCTCGTGAATGGGCGAGTAATTCTTGCTAATTGTTACATAATTATTTGCTGTGATTTATTTTCAAAGGTGTTTTTCAATAAAAAGACACGCCAAGATCGCTTCCCATCCCAGCCTATATACGTCCCACTACTGGGCACAGGCCTCCTCTCAAAACAAGAGGGCTTGGGCGATAGTTCCCACGCGGGCCCAGTGCGGATTGGGAACTTCACACGCACCATTGAATTGCTTCGCAGGTTAGTGCAGGTTTCCTCACGATGTTTTCCTTCACCGAAAAGATCGCTTACCTTCTATCTAATGCTAAAAAAAGGTTGGTAACAGCGATAAAAAGTAGTACGCTCTCCCTACAAGCTACCAAACGATGTCTACAAAAATCCGACTCCTCATCATGCACAAGTTAGCCATCGGGGTCAACCGGGGTCACTCTCACCCACTAATATACCTATTAATATAGTAAGAGCGTTTATTAGTGCTGGCACTTCAAACTCCTCATCAACTGTAAAACCATAAATGTCATAGTAAATAATAAGTAATAATTAACCATCAGAGAGCCTAATGGACATTGGACACTTCACACATAGTAAAGGTAGAAAAACACACTTAACACGTGACGCCACGTGACCTATCGACATTCGATGTGAACCGTGCACATTGTACAACGAGTCACGCTTCGCTAGTGTCGTAGCAGAAACACGCATAGAGACGCGTCAACACGCCGATCTAGTTCGACTGGATTTTTCCGCGTGGGAGTGCGTGTCATCATGTGGCGTGTTTTATATCTCCTCCTGGCCATACTAAATTATATGGGATTGATTATTACTGATACGCGTCGGGTGGCATGGCGTGGCGTCGCGTTTTAGTAATGTGTTTCTACCTTTACAATGTCTGAATTGTCCAATGTTCATTAGGCTCTCTGAGGGCTCAGGCCGTAGTTCCCTCGTGGACCCAGTGCGGATCGGTAACTTCACACACACCACTAAATGAGGGCTAAAAGACAGGCGACATATCGCTAGATGCAAGCAAGACCGTAACGTCAAAAAAACCTCACGATACTAACGAAATCTAGCAATATTTCGCCTGTTTTTTAGCCCTCATTGATTCGCAGGTTTGTCCCAGTTTCCACACGATGTCTTCCTCCACCTTAAAGCTCGTGATAAATTTCAAACGGGTCCATATCGGCTCGCATACTTATCAGAAGTCCGAATATAATGTTTGTCATAACTCTTTTTTCTCTGAATCCAATAATTGTTCAGAATTGTAATAAAACAAACATAACATAACCTATAGTGTTCTATTATAGGATGACCATTTAAAAATTTCAGAAAACTAAGGTTTCAATGGGAAAAAAATAAGACAAACGATGATGCGGACAAAAATTACGGTATGACTAGCGAAGAGTATGCGAATTTTGGCGCTCCCATTTCAAACACATGAATTTCGAAAAACTAACGTAGTGCGAGCTCCATTTGAACCCACGAGCTTAAGAGACCTTAGGCCACTTCAGCTTATTACGGATACAGTGTACGGTCAAAATCATAAACTCAATACTCAATATTTTATTGCTTTTCCACAATGTATGGTACATTGATTGATTGTTTGAAACATATATTATTATATACTTTACACCTTTGTACCACTAAACTAAAGGTCGATGTATACTTACATATTATTTTGACGCTATGGCTGTATAATATATTGTTGCTAGTACAGACTAGTCAAAGATATTAAAATTGTACAGTTAATTAGTAAATTAAGTAATAATAATAAACATACCTGTCTCGTCTCCAATGGCCCACACGAGCAGATCGACGCAGGCCGAATTTGCCATCACGTTTACTTTGAACTTGTTGACCGTAGCGAAATTACTTTCACGGTCTTCTTTCTCTGAGGCATCGTGGTGTCTACTCTGCAGCTCTGTTTGACCGCTCAGGAACAAGCATTTTACGAATTCCTGTAAAGTAATATTCATCATCATAATCATCATACCTAGGATAACTCGGGGCAAGTTCTAGGGATTTGATATCGATAAAAATGATATCAATATAATAAAATATGACACCATGAAAAAAGTAAACGTTCTTATAAAAGGTGAGGAAATTTCAATAACCAACATGAATCAGAAATTGTCTTTGAGTCATTATTAAAGGGCGAACGATGGATGCAATATGGTGACGAAAGCATAAGATGGATAAGACTTTTATTAGACTTCGATTAATATTTTTGTGTAAAAATGTATAGAAAATTGAGTGATATCTTCCTAATAATGGTGAAGTATCACTTTACAAATATGTACCACTTACATCTGTAGATGTAAATAGGTAATTTTCCCCTACATAAGTGGATAGCGAACTATAAAAGGAATGTACTGAAAATATGTAATATGTACTCTGTGGTAATATAGAAAGAAAGAAACACGATTATTTACTACAACAATAAAATTATCCAACTATTTTTCAACTATGTTCTCTTTTTTAAACCAATTGTAGTCATATCCATATTACGTATATTGTTCGACATAATTTTGACGTAAATTGCATCCGCCCACTGGTCATTATAAATATTTTAAGAATGCCCCGTCCGTACTGTGGACGTTGAGAAAACGTTTAGCAGTTTAAAGTGGATATTTTCATCTAGCTAGACGGCAATCATTAATACCAACGAAAATGGAATAAATATTGATTATGTATTATATGAAAACTACTTTAAAATTAACATATAAATACACGTTTTAATTTGTTTATTTTTTTAATTAAAAATGAGAAAATAAGTAATATTTATTTATTTATGTCGAACAACATTTAGATGTTGGCAGTACCATCGATATAATTTTTTGTCGATAAAATATTTTGCTACATCACTTATAGATGCCCGAGTTATCCCAGGTATGATCATCATCATCAGCCGGATGACGTCCACTGCAGCAGGGCAACTACGAAACTCGAAACTCGAAGTTCGTGTCGTGTGGTCCCTCCGACACTTATACCATTTAATACGAGAGCGAGAGGGACGGTACGATACGAACTTCGAGTTTCGTAGTAGCCCTGCTGAACAAAGGCCTCCCCCTTAGAACGCCACAATGAACGACAACTCGCCACTTGCATCCACCGGTTTCCCGCAACTCAAAGTAAAGTAATATTGTTTGAATTATGGTGATACTAGTGTTTAGGCTTCGCGCGCGTAAAAGTCTCTACACATCATCCCATTCATACCATGGCTGTAATAACAACGTGTCAGGCAAAAATATATTCCTTGTATCGAAAAGTATCAGACTTTCCATAAAGGGCCCCATACACGGTACGATTCGTCTGTACGATCGATCTGATGAAAATCGTAACGATTGATCGTAAAGAGGCATACACTGTCGATTCATCGTTACGATCTTCATGATTGCATGGGATTTTGTTACGATCTCCGACATCGTCTTCGATGAGGTAAATCGTTAACGATCTTGACATACACTATCGATTCGTCGTTTCTATCGGTCTGAAGCGACGGATCGTACAGACGAATCGTACCGTGTATGGGGCCTAGCACGTTTTGTAACGTACCGTCCCCGTGCCGTCGCGTGTCATGTACCTATGCGTTTGACATTCCGTTTGTCACTCCGTCTGACACGTTCCTATTACCGTCATGAATGACATGATACGGTGTAATGTGACCTTCAATCATTACATCCAGCAGTGGAATTGAAATTCCGGGATTTCCTGAATTCCCGCGGGAATTCCCAAAAATTACATCGTGGTCTTTAGTGACGTCGCAATTTCATGACTCTATATCCAGCAGATGAGATTTCAAGATTTACCGAGATAAAAAGTAACCAAATCTCCAGCTAAATACCAAATTTCATTCAAATCCGTTCAGCCATTTTAGCGTGAAGGAGTAAAAAAGTAAATAAAGATAAAGTATTGAGTATTGGACTAACGAACATGCATGCACGCATGCATGCGTCACCTCATCCATCACAGGTCAGATAAATAAATATAACGATATTATATGTACGGTAGCTTATGTATATGTATATATGTGTTTACTATCTTTTGCCCGCGGCTTCGCCCGTGTGGAATTCGGTAATTGCGCGCTGTTCTCTCGGGAACTGTGCATTTTTCTGGGATAAAAAATAGCATATGTCACTCTCTGGCCCATAAACTATCTCTGGGCACTTCTATCTACCGTTGTACACTGAGTGTATCTCTCCAATTTCAACAAAATTTGGAAGGTAGACTCAGTCCATGATTCCGAGCTGTAAAAAAGGGTCTCCAGATGTGTCCCCAAAATATGTGGATTGGAATTATTTCCAAATATCCCCGTCCATGAAATAATCATTAACTACTATTATGCCTTAGATATGTCTTCTTGACAATTGTAGTTTCAACTGTATCATAAAACGAAAATATGATAAATAAAAAAATATATTTACCTGTACATCTTTGGTGAATGGTCCAGGGAGATCTTTCTGGTGCTGCAGCAACTCTCTCAGAAGAGTCACCATCACCAGATTTAGAGTTTCAGAAAAAGACTTATACGGGAAAACCTGTATAAAGAAATTACCCTTGTATTGACAAAAATTACGCTTAAATTGACAAAAATATAATAAAATAAAAGTTAAAATGCGTGTAAAATATACTTTGGCTTAATTTTCGAGTGCCTATATTCACATTGCTTTATTTCGGGAATTTCGAAATGGTATGCTGTAGTCGTTCATAAATAACTGTATGAGTAAAAAATATTAAGAGATCGAGGCTCCTGACATCTGGCAATACTGAACAATAAAAAATTACCTGTATTTGTCCAGATGCATAAATATCTTCGGCCTCCTCATCCAAGAAAGCTAACAAGTCCTTGGTTAAAATCTTCTTAGCCAGCGACAATATAGACTGCAGATACGTCACGTAAAACTGCACATTAACCCTTC
Source organism: Choristoneura fumiferana (assembly GCF_025370935.1). Lineage (NCBI taxonomy): Eukaryota > Metazoa > Arthropoda > Insecta > Lepidoptera > Tortricidae > Choristoneura > Choristoneura fumiferana. The sequence continues at coordinate 5,657,680 of NC_133480.1, forward strand.
TTTCTGGTGACTCCGAGAACCTCATGTACGGAAACTGGTTGAAGCTAGATCCAAACTTGTGAAAGAAGTACGTAGTAGGATCATACGGTACAGAATGATAGCTGTGCAGAGATCCTCTTTTAAGTGTACCGTCTACAGTATCATTTCCATTTTCCATGATGCGTTCCACAGGGTTCAAATTTCCTGATAAAGACCTGGGTATTATCGGTCGGAATTGGTTGAATTTTCTCTTCTTATCCAGTGTTGAATATTCGAAATTCGGTTCTGGTTCCTTGTTCTTCACTGGGCTGGGGGGCTGAGGGAACAGTCGGCATAAAAGTGGAGGGTCGATTGTTGCAAAACGACCCATAGACCTTGCTAGGCCTATGAGAACTGGGATAGTGCTTCTACATAACTGAAGCTTTGACGTGCTGGTATAGTCCTTGCTTTCATGGCAATTCAGAATGACTTTTGTGACGTTGGACATAAGTTCAATCTGGGCAGTGATAATCTCTTCACGGAGTGATGGCTGCTTTGTAGCAACATCGGAGAGGAGTGTATTGAGACAGAAACTGAACTTCTCTGCCATAGGTATACCTGTAACCAAGAATATTAATAATAGAATTTTGTTAAAACAAAAACGATTTATTGAATCAGGCATTACTTTGTGAAGGTCCATATTAATGATCTAGGTATAAAATAAACAGCTCCTTTGCTTCCATGCTGTAAGAACACACATAAATCACACAACCCCAGCACTAACGCTACGCTGACGCGTCTCAAACTCAACCAGAGTTCATCATCAGAACAGCAATTGTATAGTGGTGGTAGAACCATTCTGGTGAAAATCAGACTTGCAGTTGATTGATAATTTGCCCTGGCATACACATCTCCTTGATTCAAGAAAAAACAGAAGTCAACAACTACAATTACATAACAACTTAAAATATAACAAAAGTTGAAACTGGATATTTTCCAGCTCCTACTTCAGCTGTGGTAGGAATTAAATCACTTACGATCACCACACTTAATCCGGCATGCTGACTCTTCAAACTGTGCAGTCGGCAGGCATTTCAAGACCTTTAAGAAGTAAGGAAGCAGCTTGTCCTGATGCTGCAGGCCACTTTGCAGGTAGTAAAGCCCGAGAGCAATGCAGGCCTCCTGGCTCCGAGTTGTTACCACAAGCGAGGAGCTTGCTTGTGGACAGAGCATGAATAATGTGTTCACCTGAAAAGATTTATAGAAATGTTTTTAGATAAAACACTATTCTAACCACTTGACAGTACAGAGTGCGCGACCAATATGCCTCCAATCGTCCGGATTTCTTATCGACGGACCTAACGCGCCGCGCGTCCAAAATTTTCTAACTACAAGGTTTTAAAAAAAGGAAATAAAACCGGCCAAGTGCGATTCGGGCTCGCGCACCGAGGGTTCCGTACAAATATTTTTATTATATGATGTAACTAAGAATGTATGCTTTTCGCAATTTTTTCTTTATCTGTGCTATAAGACGTTACTTCGTACCAAATTTCAAGATTCAGAGTTCACGGGAAGTACCCTGTTGGTTTTGATTCCCTTGCATGTGTCGAAAATTTGCAGCATAAACGGCTGTTTCTTTTGATTGTGTTGGCTTAGAGAAGTTTGATTTTTTCACAGCTCCAAGGAACAGTTAGACCTGAGTATTAGATATGAATTTCAGCTTGATACCTCCACGCGTTCCTGAGAAAAAGCGTCTTGACAGACAGACAGAACAGACAGACAACAAAGTGATCCTATAAGGGTTCCGTTTTTTCCTTTTGAGGTATGGAACCCTAAAAATACTGTGACGTAAATGAATGTTGACTCATACAAATACTATTTATATTATACTTAATAGCTTAAGTATATTATAAGATTTAAACACAGACTAAACTTTATCACACTCAAGTATTCAGGGAGGGGTTGAAGGATTTCGTTTGTTTTTTTTTATCTAGTATTCTAACTAGGCTTTAGTACACCAAAGGTGACTATGTCAGCCTCATGGCTCATGGGGAGCCTCACTTATATGTATATACTACACTACAGATATTACGCTCTCCCTTGCACCGAAACCACGTCTCTGGATGCAAAGGCATGTCATATGTGTATGAACCTGTAAATCAGCATCGCTTCTTCTGAAAGCGGTTGACTTAGAATTACATTTACACCTCCATTGAACAAGCCACTCTCTCTGATGTCCTTAATCTGATCACATTCCAAAAGAAAATTAATAAGGTCCTCAGTCTTATTACAACCTATACACAAAGGTGATTGTACAACTCTCATCAAATTCAAAAAACAGTTTAGTGGAATGTTTTGGTACCATGCTATCGTCAGACTGTTCCACTTGACACTTGACGTTGAATCGTCGGACTGTCAAGTGGAATATTTCTAATCCTACTGCACAAAGTGGACAAATAAATTATGTAAAATGCACTTTGGGCCCTTACTTCAATCTTTATAAAAGTAAGTAAATAATAAGTAAAGTCTTCCAACAAATAAAAGTAAAAAACCAGTTTACCATTTCATATTGACTCCAAATTTAAAACAGATGGATCAAATTTCTTTCTACACAATTGTAAGTATACTTCACATATAATAATTAGATTTAGTTATGTGGCAAAACAAATCCACCATTTCATCATCATCATCATCATCAGCCTATGTTCGTCCACTGCTGGACATAGGCCTCTCCCATGGCACACCACTGAGCACGATCCTTGGCTACTCTCCAACCACCCAAATAAATAAATAATAAATAAATCCACCATTTAGCAGATCTTTATTAGGGCTAAATATGTGTAACAACCAATATTGTTATCCGATGTACCTATGTAAATATACAGTAATTAATGCAAATAAAGATTCTGATTCTGATTCACCAACAAATTCATTTTTGTTATCAAGGGGGCAGTTTGGTGGCTACCTAACATTATTACTATGTGCCATTTCAACTAAAAAACTTTTTTTTAAAATTGACTTTTCAGATAAATTTTGGAGTTCCCTTATATAGCTACAACGTTGAGACTTGGATAATTTGTATTGCGCATCACTAATGTTAGGCAGCCACCAAACTGCCTGCTTGATCACAGGGTATAGTAACAACAAAAGCAAAATAAAATAATCTTATAATTACCAACTACATAACCATATATGGCAGCGGTTCTTAACCTTTTTAGCTGGTGACCCAAAGTATAAATATAATTGAAACCTGTGACCTAAACATACTGCTAAAACTGATATTATTATAAAATGTATAAAAAAAAACGCAACAGAATTCAGTAACTCGAAATTGGGTCGCGACCTGGGGTTAAGAAACCCTGACATGCAGTTATTTTACTATGTGGGCTTCAGCAGATCAGAGTAACTGCGTGTAAACTGCTAACCCAGGGTTAAGTAGTGTCAAAATGTTTGGAACGGTGGCCCCTAATCCAGGGTTAGTGATGAAGTGAATTGGCCTCTGGTGGAGAAGAAGAACCATAGTGGAGTAGGTAAATCTAGGCATGTATTATTGGTACCTAGGTACTATTTGGTTGTATCTATATTACATACATTGCAACTCCAATTCCTAGCTAGAAAATTTACCACAGATCTGAAGAATGATGAGATCATCAAGTTACGAAAAATTATGCATTCAAAATGTATTTTTGTTTAATGTTAAATATCATTAAATTGTCGAAATTCCATGTAAGAATTAAAACAATAGTCTATTTTAAACTAAACATTTTTAAATAAACAACAACTTTTTTATGCGCCAGGTTACTCAACAGTCGTCGTAAAATTGATTTCGCAAAATCCCATTACGCGAAGAGTTTTACTTACTTTTTCCCATGGTGTAGGCTGTATGTTGGACAAACACCTAGCCAAGTGTTGCACTGTCTGCTTAAAGAATTCGTTTTCGTCCATTGATATTGTTTATTATGTTTTAATACAAAACATTTTAGTTAAAACCTGGTATTAGTCAGATTTGTATCATCCATCGATACAATAGGATGACAAATGTTTGACATTGACAGTTGAGGCCAATGTTACCATTGTTATGAATTTATTTAAAAGGATATGGATATTCTGTAGATTGTAGAATTTCTAATCTATTCTATCTATAACATAAAAGTGAACCGCCAGAACGCGACAAAAAAACGAAAGAGCAGGCTAGCGCTCTACAACACCATTTTGACAACCCAAACAAACAATAAATAAATAAACAAACAGGACAGAAAAGCTTCTAAAAATATCGCTGAAATGTAAGCCCTTGTGCAAGTATTTCGAATAATAAACAATTTGAATTCTCATCCTCCTTGGTTCTGGCCGTTTGCTTCTGAAACCATTGCCAGCGCACGCCGCGCGCAGCTCAAAAACAAATTGCTGTCTGTCAGCACAATTCATTCGCGGGAAATTCGGCAGACTTCGTATGTTGTGTAATTAAATAATAAGAAGACTAGTGTTTACTGTTAACTGTGTGTGTATGTTACTAAATTTTAAACTGTATTATAAACCTTGTAAATAGTGTTAAATACTTAGTATGTTTTTTTTTTTGTGTAAAAAACAATAGGTAAACAGTGATTAATACGGTGTGGATTTGGCGAGCGCTTTGAGTTGGCTTTATTGAGGTTTGTGGTTCATAAATTGCTTTAATACCTGTCCTTCCCCCGGAACCTCGCATTCATTACCCCTTTATATCCCAGAGGCACAAATTTGAGCCCAAGATGGCGATACCCTAGGTACCTACCTATGTCATGCGCGGTGCTGAACCCCCCCTTGTCGCCTAGATGTAATCTGACATCACTTGAGAGAACCACTTGTGTTAGGCATAGATGAGAGTGTGTATACTGGTAATAGATAGCTATCTTCACGTATATTTGTGGTCTCGACTAAAGCGCCACCAAGCGGTTGAGTCCGTGATTAAATGTCTTTTATATAGATGTATAGCTACGATAGCAAAGTCTAAGAACTTTTCTTACACTGTGACGATAGCTGTCTATTACGTATAATATATTGATAGGTATAGGTAGGTGTGTAGTGTTAGTTAAAGGTAGGTATGTATAACACGACCAAGCTAAGTTTGCACCTCGCACTTAACAAAAACAGTTAAAAAAAATTAAATTCAACAAATAGGAGACGAAAATTCGGCGACAAAGAATGAAAGCTGTTAATGCTAAAATTTTCGCCGTTTGTTTATTTATTTATAAAACTGAGATTTTAACGCGAACGCGATCGAGACGTATTTTGTAACCGAAAACTTACACTAAGGTTACTGGACATGGCGCCCGGACACAACTGTCAAGAGCGGACCTGAACACCTGACCAATGGCGTGCATGGAGTGAGCAGCAGGGTAGGCGCCTGCCCTGCAGTGGGGGGTGGCGGCGCGTTGCTACGGCGTAAACTGGCGCTGCATACCCTGGAATCGATCCACATGCACGCATCGACCCTACCTAAGTGACATAACGAATTGAAATGAAAAATTGAAGCTTAGAGCTATCTTATTATTTGCCGCAAAGTAAACTATTACGCTATTAATTAGATAAAAATAGTTAAATTGATATAGTACAGATTGTTATCGGCATCGGCACCGTTTTGCTATTATTTCGTAACCAAGTTATCTAGTGATCTATATCTAATGTACTCGTTTTAATTATTGTTTATATTAAATTTAGAATGCATGGAGATAATTAGATACAACAGTATGGGGTCTATTATTAATGAGCAGGTAAATTTAGTTTCATCTCCCTTGCTACAGCTTGGATCTAATTTCAGCAAGGGTAGTTAATAAAACATGCCTTGACAGTAAATAAATAAAAATCAAGGTAGTTTTGAAGGACGGTTTAAAAAATGTATTAATAATTTGTGGGTAGTTTTGTTTTGTTTCATATAACGTATGTGGGTACTTGGGGAGTTACAGTGACAAGTTAAAACGGTGGTTGTAGTTCGTTAGTCTAACAACTGGTAGCATGGTGTACGGTTGTGTCACTCTGAAGATAAGCTCTGGTTGAGTTCGAAACGCGTCAGTGTAGTGTGGTGGTGGTGATAGATGGGTTTGTGTGATTTTTGTGTGTTCTTACAGTGCGGAGGTGGAGGAACTGCATGAACACGCATATTTTGCATAAGCTTAGCTATCGTAAGGTCGCGGGTGAGCAAGGAAATTCTTTTAGTTAATTTAAGAGACTTTTTGTCATTAAAATTGTTCAATTTACCAAAATGGACATAGGTAACTAACAAAAAAACAGTGCGTTTTTAACATATTTTTTTGATTACTGAATCCTGACCTAAGGTTTGCCGTTACTTTGCTCCACAACTGTGACGAACAAAGAAAAAAAAAATTGCTTTGCACGGTTTCATACTTAGTCATAACTCCGAAACAATCTACTTTTGTACTACACTCAAAAACACTTTTTGTATTATTTTTATTTTATTTATTGCTTATACTCGTATAAATATCATAAGCAACTTACAAAAAAAAATGAAATCCCACAAAAACGTTTCATGTTAAATGTTGCCAAGACGAGACCATGTAGCTCGCACTGTCAAAAAGTAATCAGATTTCTTGTAGAGCCAAGTTTCTAACCATACGTGCCCAGCTCTAAATCTATAAGCCCTAATTTTACACTAAACTTGCGATGAAATACTACAGCAGTAGCTCGTAGCGAGTAGTTGGTAGCGCGTAGCAGCGTTTTCCCGCTATTAATCTCGTAGGTGTGCAAACCGTGGATTAAACTGGCAAGTCGGCCGCACGAACCTTTTGCAATTCGTCATATGGGCTTGAACTTAAAAATCTACATTTCCGCACGGAAAGCGTTGAAAAGATTGAATAGGTTTTTACCGCATACTTACCGCTTTTCAACAATGTTTGGCATTCTTAACTTTCTGGTGACTTTTTAAAGATGTAATCGCGACTGTACGTATAATTTTTGAGTAAGTTAGGGTTTTAAATGTGAATTTTATATTTGTTTCTTAGTTGGATTATATTTTTAAAAATATGTTTGTTTTGTAAACAGGTATTGGTAACAGGTTGGTTTTATTCTTATGTTACATTTCTCGCCGCTGAGGTGAAAAATTGTATGTGTTACACGAGACCAAAGTTTTTTTGCATCTCGTGTGTTTGAATCCCTTGCTGCTCTCAGGATTCTAACCTAGAATCACTCGCTAACGCTCGTGATTCAATTATAGGATCCTTCGCTTACTCGGGATTCAAAATCAACACTCGCAACAAAAACAACTTTGCTCTCTTGTTGCACAAATAAGTATTTAAATTTACTTTGATTTTAATAAAATAGACGTAACTATCGAACTTCCTGCGAAATAAATGTGAGTCATAGAGTGAGTAACCAATCTTCATAATATTCTAATTAAATTGATAAAATAAAGGATAGTACCTACAACAAAGTATATGTGGTATAAGTGGATACTTACGGCGACGTGTAAGTTAAGTAGGTAGGTATTCCCTGAATGATTATGATTAGGTATTTAATTTACCGATTTATCTATTAATTTAACCGCGCAAACCATAAGCGATGACAGAGAAATTTCTATTCTAGCTGCCGTGGTGGTCTAGTCACAGTCTAGTGGTGTCGACTTATTTTTAAGCAGAGAATCGTTTGTTAAAGTCTGGGCACGATTAAGTCTGAAGAAGAACATCTTGAGCGAACCTGCACAAACCTGCAAAGCTATTCAATGGTGTAGAATTTCCCAATCCGCGCTGGGCCCGCGTGGGAACTACAGCCTTAGGATGAATAAAGTCTGGGATGATAATGATGATCACGAGTCCTATCCTACTATTTCCTACTAATATTAACTATGAATGTGAAAGTTTACATACTTATTTTAAGTAAAAACCGCTCAACTCGTGGACTGAAATTTGGCTTAAAGGCAACACAGCTCAACATAAATTTTAATACATAAAATAATTTTAAGTCCAGAAAAGTGTATTGTTCCTGTAAGATAGCGATAAGCGAACTCTTCACAGAGAAAACCGCGGACAACATCTAGTGGTTCTTATATTATACAGGCGAAAGTTTGATGTTTGTCACTCTGTTACTTAAAAATGGTTACCTAATGACTGATTGGCAGATAAATGAATTTGTACGCAGATGTATTGTTTCACAGACTAACATTTCTTAACCTACGTAACCTTTAGTAGACTATTCAGTTGGCTTATGACTCAGCGTATTACTCTTTAACAGAAATTCGTTTAGCCGATTAATCACTAGACATTTTGAACGTTTACTCAAACAATTTTTCGCTTTAAAATTTGTGTTTATTTTACATATTATTGAAGTCAAAACAAACCCAGTCGCGACGCTAGCGTTCAATGTGCTCGTGCGTTTGTTGATCGCAATTCTACCTAACACTCCTCGCTGACTCTCGTCGTCGCACCTAACTACATTTTGATGCCATGTAATAGCTCTGCTTATCGTATTTCGGCGAACAGTTGTTCGATTACCGTAAGCTGCTTCAACTTTGCCCTCTGGCCCCAACATTGCCTTAATCGATTTAGAGTCGATAACTTAGCACTCTTATAGGTTTTAAACTTTTATCTACTTACACGGAAATTATTATTACGGGGGGATAAAAGTTTAAAAACCTAGAAGGGTGCCAGAGGGCAAAGTTGAAGCAGTTTACAGTAACTGAAACAATTACGAAACAAACAATCGACTAAACGTAAATCTACATATCGCTATTCTTTCTATACCGACTACCCTGCGAAAGGAATGATAGGCGTAACGAAATTATACCAAACGTTGCTCGTCCAAACGAAAAATCTGCCAATAGCGAAACGAAAATCTGCGTAATTAAACTTGGCGAAACGACAGGTCACCCTTAAAAACTGACAAAACATGCTCACACCTGCGAAAAAATTCAGTGCTCTGTGTGATGTTATCAGTCAGTACACATTGAACCCGCTTGGAAACTAGGTACCTAGTCACCTAAAGCCCTCTCAAAATGCGCCTCTCTTTGTCAAATACGTACGTACTTATATATAGGCAGAGATGATAATGATGATACTAGTAACATTACAACACATAATAATACTGAAATATAAGGCAAGGGAATTGATCGGCATGGTACCTATAATTATTTAACAACTGGATACGATAAAGTAGACTGTACGAGTCTTGGTCGCTGTCCCAGTACTTGCCGTTTTTAATTTACATAGACGTAAAGTGGGGGTGTTTATTTTTTTCGTCTAACCCTATATTATGGGGTATCGCTGGATAGGGTTTGTGAAATTATTGGGGAACTAAAAGAATTTCCTTGCTCACCCGCGACCTAACGATAGCTAAGCTTATGCAAAATATGCGTGTTCATGCAGTTCCTCCACCTCCACACTGTAAGAACACACACAAATCACACAAACCCATCTATCATCTATCATCTGGTGGTGATAGATGCGTTTGCACCCACGCATATTTTGCATAAGCTTAACTTAGTTCATTGACATGGACCTCCGCAAAGTAACGCCTGATTCAATAAATTATTGGGGGTTGTGAACACAAGTTTCGATTCACTTATCTGTGTTCAACTTTAAAGTGCAAATTTGTATTGTATTGTAAAAAAATTGATATTAAAATCGGGCGCCCCCATCACCTGAAAAAGCAACGCTGTTGGTTTGAAAAACGAGAACGGCGAAGTTTGCATGACATGAAAATTCGCTACTCGGAAAAAATACGTACGTGAAAATTATCTAAGAAACCCTAGAATTATAGCACTAATAAGTCTTATTAACTAGCAATAATTTTTCTTATGAGCTAAGGTTTTGCAGAAAGACACAGATTTTATGACTTATTTATTTATTTATTTAATAAAGCCATAAATTATATGTATAAGGTACATGCTGATGTTATGCAATACAGGTAGAATCAATATAATTTTACCCAGTGGGTGTAGCTAGATACATTTCACTTAATAACTAACAGTTAAAATTATAATATTCATTTAAGCTATAGGGACATAACTCGATAACAAACTTTTTCAGAGCTGGCAAAAATTTTGTGTGTTTGAGTGACTTAATTTCTACAGGCAATGTGTTATACACTTTTGCAGCCACGTAAGTAGCGCTGCGCTGGTAGATGGTTGTCGTAGCAATAGGGGCCCGGACATCGTAAGCAAACCTCAAATTAAGTCTGATGCTATTAAAATTGTTTTTTGGAGGAAATTTATTTGCATTTCGAAAGACTAGTTTGCAGAGCTCTATAACATACAGTGCTGGAATTGTGGGTAAACCTAGTTTTTTAAAAGATGCTCTGCATGACTCTCGGTTTGACTGGATGCCATTTAAAATACGCACACATCTCTTTTGCAATTTAAACAGCCGATGGACTTCAGTACAACTGCCCCATACCGCCAATCCATAGAGAATGTGTGATTTGAAAAACGCGTGATACGCCTGTAAGGCCGCTTTTACAGAAGAAAGGTTTTTTAAGCGCTTCAGAGCAAAAGTGAAACTACTGAGTTTGCCACAGAGAAAATCTACATGCTTTTTCCAGTTTAAGTTTTCATCTACATAAACACCCAAAAATTTAGCTTCATTTACAGCCAGAACCGACAAGTTATTTGATTTTATATCTAGCCTTACACTATTAGTCCTAATATTTCTAAAATGGAGACACTTAGTTTTATTTATGTTTGCGGTTAGATTAAGCGTACTTAACCAATTGACAACAATGGACAAGTTATTTGTAATTAAATTATTAAGGTCTTCAACTTCGTTTCTCTTAAATTCAAATAGCATGGATATATCATCAGCGAACATAATTATTTTGCTGGGCAATAGCTCTGGTAGGTAATTCACATACAAGAGAAATAAAATGGGTCCCAGTATGCTCCCCTGGGGCACACCAGATTCCATGCATGAGATAGTCAGATTTAATACTAGACATTGTGCGACATTTGTGATTTAAGGTTGACACTAAGACACATTGCTCCCGTTGTCTCAGGTATGATTCAAACCATTTGTTTGAAATACCACTTTCTAATGGTATTTCGACTGGTGACTTAAAATTATGTCTTCAGGTACATTGAAACACCTATGTAAGGTAAAATGCCACTCGCAAGGCGGAAACCCCAAAACTTGTTGTTAATCCCTTAATAATAATTCATTTATTTATTTCGTCAGCATAGGTATAGTTAGGTGACAAACAAACAAGAGCGCAAGCCATGATGTGCCTGTCGGCGTACGAAATCATTTGAAAAGACCTGGCAGTAGATCACATAAGATAGGATACGAGTATAGGTATAGGTTAATTCAGATGACCAAATTAATAACAGCGCATCATAATGAAAATTAAATGTCACAAAGTAAAATACAATAATTAGTCTCCCTAACTCTAGTCTTAAAGTAACAAAATGATATCATATTATTAAATGTCAAAGGGCGAGATTTAAATTATCAACATTAAACAAATATAATTATACATTATCATTATCATAATATCATTAGGAAACATTTGAAGCATAATACATTTAGATAACATCAACGTCATTTAGGTAATCATTGACACTATAATAGCATTTTTCAATTAAGCGTTTTGTTAATTACTTACCAATAGGTAATCTGCTATTAGTTCTTATGAATTGTACCATTCACCACGCTGCACTGATTTCTAACACAAATAAAAGGCAATGTGTAGATATTTTTTAGTCAAATCAAATGCAGTAAGCCCTTTGCTTGGACAGCATACTAAACACGTCTAGACTTTTTTTTTTCATTACTTTTCTTTATGAATAAAGAATACATAATAAATAAGTGAAAAATGCAGATCAAACAGCAAGTTATAACAAATGGTGAAGTGAACGATGATTCTTATCACTTGGGAAATTTCTTTATGGATTACATGATCCAGTTCCCTGAAGATCATACTTGGCAGGTGGGTTCGTTTTTATAAGGCTGTGTTTTCATTATTGCAATAGTTTGTGTTCGATAGATCACTTTTAATTTGATAGCATCGCGGTCCCACAATATTACACTACTAGCAGTACTTTATTGGAATACTAGAGTTTACCCGCGGCTTCGTACGCGTAAGCTATTCGATCTGGTCTGGTAGGTACAATTGAAATTCCGGGATTTTTAAAATTCCCCTGAGAATTCCGAAAATTTTAATCGTCATTTAGATTGTTGTAAGAACAACTGTCCAAAATTTCAAGACTAAGCCCAGCGTAGCGTATCCCGTGGAATATCGGGATAAAGAGTAACCTATGTGTTATTCCAGATGTCCAGCTATCTACATATTTACCAAATTACATCCAAATCCATCCAGCCGTTTTAGCGTGAAGGAGTAACAAACAAACACACACACACACACACACACACACACACACTTTCGCATTTATAATATTATAGTAGGATAGTAGAATTAATGGCGTGCACGAGTAGGCAGCAGGGTAGCCATAGCGCTAATGCTGGTGGCGCGCTGCTGAGGCACCAACTACCAACTGCCTACCCCGGAATCGATCCAATGCACTCCAAATTGCCCACCGTCTGTAAGGTAAAGAACATTAACTAGACTCTAGACCAGCTATGTAAAATTTGAAGCCACTGGTCAATGGTCAAAAACTTGAAGACCATAAACTAGATGGGCCGCAAAACCTTTTCATAGAAGACAACTACTGAAAATCCGGCGGTTGCTTTTAAATTGACTTGGGCCGCAACAAGGCCGCACTAAAACATGTTTGACATGAACTGGCTAGGTAAAGTTAACTGCAACTTTACTGACTGTAGGTACTTTGCGTCTATGATAGAAAGCAAACTGTCGTATTTGACAAACGAGTGTATAAAAAGAGCGAATAAATAAAACTAGAGCATTAAAAAAAAATTATTCAGCCTGCACGATATTTAAAGTACTTACGTAAAATATTTGCGGTTTTTAAATTATTATTGTAACAAAAATTACCAGTCAAGTATTGCTATTATTAACTTACCCATAGTTATATTATCTTGCGTTTATTTGATTTGTTACTCGATTTTGATCCGTACAGCACGCTTGAAAAAAGTAAATAAAGTATTAAAACACCCGTTTACAACTTACTAACACTCTTAATTAAAACTCTCTTTAGCTATAATATATATCCTTAAATTAAAAGTGTACACCGCAGCAACCATGACTCAAGACTAGATATTTTTGTATATTTTTTTTAAATGTATAATTTTTTGGACATTATGGCACCAACGATACCACGACGATACCCCGATGGCACCATAACATAACATAACTTGATAACTGTATGAACAACTAACTTTAATTACTTATTACCCACTTGAATTAATAAACGAAAATAAACAAACCAAGGTATTTTATGGCTTACTTATGTAATTTAAAGATAGGGTTGCAGGACGTAATCTGCTACCGATAATTTAATTTTTAAATATAATAGTTTAATCAAAAGCTGATAAATTCTTTGACTGAGAATCAGAAATCCAGAATGAAGGTTTGCCAACGAGCTATGGAGCGCAGCGTATTAGGGGCAAAAAGGACTGATCGTATCCGAAACACCACATTGCGCTCCAAGACTCGAATAGCTTATGTTGGAAAAGCGACCGCCAAACTTAAGTGGGACTGGGCCGGGCATGTCAGCCGGATGCACCCGCAAAGATGGGCGCACAAAGCCACATGGTGGGTACCACATGACGGGCACCGACGGCAAGGCAGGCCGAGGCAGAGATGGCGAGATGACCTGGACGCGGAATTGAGTGAGTGGCCAAATATAGCTCTGGATAGGGAGATGTGGAAGTCAAGAGGAGAGGCCTTTGCCCAGCAGTGGGACACAGTTATAGGCTAAATAAAAAATAAAAAAACAATCTATGCAGATGACTGTAAAGGAACGTCAAGAAACGACACTCTTTAGGTATATAGGATAAACCCTCCAGTGTATGAACACTTAAGAAACTTTTCTACTTTGAAAAATCACTACTCTGTACTTATTAATAATTGTAATGGTTTTATGTAATTTAATCAATCGTTATTTAATAAACAAGAATTTAATTTCTGCGATTTTTTATTACGTGTATAGTTTTTGAGTTATGGAAGAATTTATAAAAAAGTACCCAAAAACCTAGTAAATGAACGAAAAAAAAAACTCATAGCTCAAAATAGATAATTTTTCCGAGTGAACTTTAAAGACATTACATCAAGGTTCAATTTTGTTGACATATTGATTTTAGTTAAATACGAAATTATTTCAGTGACGATAATCCGAGCTTTATAATAAAACTTAATAAATAACAAACATTAAACTCTAATGATACTCGTATTCTAATCAGTCTGTAATCAGTCTCTAATTAGTTAAAAGTATCATCATTTGGGACAAAAAAATCTTAACAACCCAATTTTTAATTATAGATTGTGGCTAATAACAATTGTCAACTTACTACAAGCAAAATCTACATCATTTTTTAATCATTTTTAATTTATATAAAAATAAAAATCGATCAAAATAAATCAATAAAACAAAAAAATATATAATTATATAGTAATTCATGACAAATAAAAGGTACACATTAACTGAACAATTGTTTTAACTGTTCCTATTTCCTTTCCTCGCAATCCCCATTTTCTCCTCGACGTGTCTATCCACCCTCATTGTACCGGCTTGGGTGACTGGCTTGTTTTATGCTCTTGTTGTACAATCTAATATAATTAACAAGTCCAATTTAGGAAGTAAAACTATTGTGCATTTCGATCACGTCCATCGTTACCTACGTTGTTCATACATAGGGTTAGTAGGTATCTAGTAAATGAACAAAGCCAAATTTCTATAGTCCATTTACTAGATTTTTCATTCCTATGAATGAACACTAGTTTCCCAATACTAGTTCAAAGAAACAGAATCGTTTTCTATGCAGAATCTGAAAACACAACCTTAATACGATTACGTTAACATTTAATTTTAGGAAAAAACTATATTGAGCCGACACCAGTAAATGAACAGACTGTTCATTTACTAGTTTTAGAACATTTGATAAGCCAGTAATGGAACACCTAAAAATATCAACTTAACCGCAAAATAAACCACTAAAGAGTACATTTATAGAAGATTTAACTCTTAATCTAACCAATAGCTAAACTTTTTAGTGGTATACATGGAAATAAGCAGTTCTAATGTTACTCCAAACATGCACTGTTTTTACCTGGGATCTAATTTTTCCATACAAAACTTCAAAAGCAGAAATACGTGAACTTCAAACGCCTGCCATGTTGAAATTCTTTTGAAATTGGTCGAAAATAAATTTACCGATTGTTGCCATTGCATAGGAAATCGAGTTGCCGGTAAGAAAAAAAATACGACAGTTGGTGGAAATGGCTATATTGCTTATTTTAGGCAAAAAACGTGATTTTGTTCATTCACTGGAGGGGGGGGCGGGTTCATCAACTGGAGGGTTTACCCTAGTAAAATTGCATCCGTTTTCTCCACATTAAGTAATGTTTCATATCCACCTCATATTTAAGTTCGCGACGAAATACACCGGCTAAAGAAGACTACTCTAATTTCTTCTGTTCAACTTAACATACAAACACTTCTTTGTTATTTATCAAATGTTTGAGCACGAACATTATATATTTTAATGAATCAGGCGTTACTCTACGGAGGTCCATGTCAATGAACTGAAACAATTAACTTTGCTCACCCGCGATCTTATGATAGATACGAGTACGTTTATGCAAGAAATGTGTATTTATGCATAAACGTAGCTATCATCATAAGGTCGCGGGTGAGCATGAAGTAATTGTTTTAGTTAATTGATATGGAACACGAACAATTGTTATAAAAAGTCACGACGATAAAACACGTTCAATATTGTGTAGTTATAGTAACGAATACAAATCATCACCATCACCATCACCAGCCAAATCAGATATTGCTGGATATAGGCGTAGGTTAGATATTTGGATACCTGCTACCTTCATCAGGTCGCCAGTCCACCTGGCGAAGGGCCTAACTTAACTACACTGCGTCATCCGGTACCTAGTCACCACACATTGGCCCCATCGGCCATCAGTTCTTCATGATGTGCCTCGATCACTGTCACTAAGGGCCTCCGCTAAATTGCGTGGGTGCACGGCTTGGAGCGCGCGGAGTGCTGTTTCAATAGGTTTTAATAGCGAAAATATTAACTGAAACATAGATGCACAGAAAAACCAGAAAAAGAGACCAGCGCTGGTAATCGAACCCAGGTCCTCAGCATTCCGTGCTGCGTGCCATACCCCTACACTACCACAGGACAGGAGTACAGACACGAATTTCTCCTATGCACCACATATCTCAACTTGCTTATTTCTTATTCAGTCGCTTAAGCAGCGGCACTAGCGACATCTATGTTTTTAGCCCGCATCGAGAAACTTTCAAACCGACCGATGACCGTAAAAGTAACAAAATTTGGAGTTCAAATAAAAAATACAAAAGACATCAAAAACCAATCTTAGGTTTTAATAGAGCAGAGACCCACTTCACGCAGCACTGCTCTATATGAGATGATATGAAATAAATACGCCGCGCCTGCGCCAAGTCCCCGCGCGATTTTCATGGAAGTCCTAAAATTTCACAATTCTTCTCACTATGTCGCTTACCCTGGTTTTTCTATATCCTAATTTCTGATTCTATGTCGCAGAAAACGAGTAAAAAAGCGAACGTATTTATTTGTGTTTCATAAAGTTCGTCTTTAGTCAAATTAAAAGAGAGAAGATTATCACTGATACATAATAACTTAAAAATGTAATTTAAATCTTGAAAAAAAAAACAAAATTAATACCTACGTTAAAACTATGTACAAATCAGTTTTATTACGATTAAAATTTGGTTATGCGTCACTACTTTCTGCCTAGTAACGTTAGTAACCTCGTTGATGAAACCGTTATCAACAGCCACTATGTCTATTGTTATCTGAACTAAATCAAAACTGGTTGCCAAATCGTCATCATCATCATCAATGGCAGCCTTCAATTCACCCATTTTCGAATATATACCTCCTCTCCTTTTCTCCACGCCTGACGATCCATTGCCAACTGCCTCCATCCACCACCTGCCTGCCGACAGATAGCGTGTTAACACTGGCATGAGATAAATAATAAAAAGTACACTTATATTTATTAGATCGACGCAGCAACTGGTGAGACAGAATCCAAGCTGTCAGTGAAGTCCCGCTCCATCCACCTGGCGCGATGCTCAGGAACGCCGGTCTGCAGCAGGAGACGTGCTCGTGGTGTCAGGGAGGAACCACCTAGATGTGCACATCCCTTTCTACGCAGCCTTCATGAACGGGCTTCCTCTCGCTGGAGTCGATCCTTTGTACAAATATGGTTAGTCTCACAAAACTCACATCCTGTTGGTTGACATCCCGTATTTAAAAATCTTGCAAAAGCGCCGCCATTTAAGCGATTACAAATTTGCAANTTACAAAGATTCCATTATTTTTAAAAGTCGCTGAACTAATGTTGTTTACTTTGACGAGGACGATCAATGTTTTAATTTTTTGCTCGTATTACAGGCCACACCCGGTATTTTATGTTAGTATTAATAAATCACCATGGTCCTCGATAAATGAAAATGAATGAATATTCGGATGCATGAGTACACTGCGGGACTGAGGCGAACTAGTTCGAAGTGATCAATCGCGCGCCGCAATGTATAGTGCAACTTGCACGATATTTCTTCTATCTAAACTTGGCCTTATAGAACCACGCATCAAGGACAACGCATGCTCTGATTACCTGCATTAAAGCTGTATACAGCATACGCCTGTTACGTACGACAGCGAAGAAACAGATGGTGGTTGGTTCAGCGAGGATGAGTAGAAGGCGGCTGTTATAAATACATAATAATATGCAATTACATACTATGCACACGGTCATATAAATCCTACTAATACTTTAACTTTAAAAATTTGTATTGTGTGTGTTATTTTGTTGCGTCAAACAGCTAAACGCATTAGCTATTGTTGATAGATGGATTTTGGAATGGGGTAGTGTTTTTAATAAAAAGTAAATGAAGACCTTGGTGTGCCCATGGATTTTAATAAATAAATACCAAAAATTTCAATTCAAATGTTAGATGTTCCTTCATGCGAGTGGAGTCGCGGTGTAACTAATAAACACCCTTGTAGTTATAAGCTATGTATGAGCATCATCAGGCATCGCTAATTGCTTACAGAGCAAACTGAAAAACACACTTATTAGGCGTAGAATTAGTTTGTACAGGTGTAGCAATATCAGCGCACTTGCCGGACATAACACAACTAAAGGTAACTTTGGTGTACTTAGTGCCGAGTTGAACCGGAAGTTTCTAAAATCATCCGGCTGGTTTCATCATTTAAATATTTGCCTTTTGTTGGTAAAAACCGAACCTATTGGCAAACCGTCGGGGCAGTGGGTCAAAACCACGGAGGAATCGCCTTTTTTGTTAAAATATAATTTACATTTTTTATGACTTTTTCTTTGTAAGAAACAATATGAAGAAACCTATATGATGTAATGAAACTATGTGTGAAATTCTCTATCCATCCTTAGTAATATTATAAATTAGCTTTTGCCGGCGACTTCGCTCGTTCAGAATTAGTATGTAGTTTGAAACTCTTTTGACCCCACAGGAACCATAAATTATTTGGGGATGAAAGGTAGCCTATATGTTAATCCAGGGTATATACACTTCTTTGCAAAAAAACGGTCACTTTTGATTTATTCTAATACTTAGTTGGGAAAGGGGATTTGATGCAACTAAATAAAATAAAAAAAATTACCGAGGTAAAACACTTTTATTTATTTATTTTAAGAACACTATTATACACTAATGAGTATACAAGTAAACCAAAAACAATATAATGACCATAAATAAATAATAAATAGATAAATAAATATTCATAGGTACTAACAGTTATTTTAAACTAATGTGAGTTACTTATATGTATAAATTAAAAATCAACAAAACTAGGTTTGGTGAAAATTAATATTGTTTGATAATTACGTCGATCTTAATTTGTTTTATTTAGAACTAGCTTTTACCCGCGGCTTCGCACGCGTAAACTATTCGGTCTGTCTGGTAGTTGCAATTGAAATTTTCGGGATTTTACAAAATTCCCCTAGAAATTTCCAAAATGTATATCGTGGTCTTCATTGAGGTTGTGTTGTGAATAACTATACAAAATTCAAGACTCTAAACCCAGTGCTAAAATTTCAAAATTTTTCCCTATCCAAATTCAAATTCATATCATTTATTCAGTAAATAGGCCGCAATGGGCACTTTTACACGTAATTTTTTTAAATACCAGCACTTTCGGTAAGACCATCATTGCCAAGAAGAATGCGCCGCAAGAAGCTTGGCAGAAAGTCATTTTTTCAAAATAAAATAAGTACAAATAAAATACTTAAAAACTACAGTAAGTATACAAATTAAAAAAAATTACAAAATAATAATAACAATAATACACGGATGTATGGGGTCCCTTAGTTACAAAACTATCCCGTGGAAATATCGGGATAAAAAGTAACGTATGTGTTATTCCAGACGTCCGGCTACCTACATAACAAATTTCATGCCTCTAAGCCCAGCGGTTGTTATTTCGAGATTTTATCCCTATCCCGTGGGAATATCGGAATAAAAAGTAGCCTATGTGTTATTCCAGAGGTCCAGCTACCTACATACCAAATTTCATGGCTCTAAGCCCAGTGGTTGTTATTTCGAGATTTTATCCCTAGTTATCCCGTGGGAATATCGGGTCAAAAAGTCACTTAAGTGTTATTCCAGATGTCCAGTTACCTACATACCAAATTTCATGACTCTAAGCCCAGCGGTTATTATTTCGAGATTTTATCCCTATCCCGTGGGAATATCGGAATAAAAAGTAGCCTATGTGTTATTCCAGAAGTCCAGCTACCTACATACTAAATTTCATGGCTCAAAGCCCAGCGGTTGTTATTTTAAGATTTTATCCATAGGTATCCCGTGGGAATATCGGGTCAAAAAGTCACCTATGTTTTATTCCAGACGTCCAACTACCTACATATCAAATTTCATGACTCTAAGCCTAGCGGTTGTTATTTCGAGATTTTATCCCTATTCCGTGGGAACATCGGGATAAAAAGTATCCTATGTTTTAATCCAGGTTATAAACTAACTTTCCGCAAAATTTCATCCAAATCCGTCCAGCCGTTTAAGCGTGAAAAAGTAACAAACATACTCACTCACTCACAAACTTTCACATTTATAATATTAGTAGGGATTTTAGGAAATTACTCATTTTGACAAAAAATAAGGTAACTTCAACGGACATTTGATTTCATTGATTTACAATTGATTCCATATTTGTACAGAAATTTTTGGGTGCCCATTTTTTTGCAAATGGGTTTAGTACGTGTGTGCCAAATTTCATACAAATCCGTTCAGTACCTAGTTTTTACGTGAAAGAGTAACAAACATCCATACAAACTTTCGCGTTTATAATATTAGTGGAATAGTAAGACTAGCTTTTGCCCGCGGCTTCGCCCGCGTGGAATTCGGTTATCGCGCGATGTTCCCTCGGGAACTGTGCATTTTTCCGGTATAAAAAGTATATAGCCTATGTCACTCTCTGGCCCATAAACTATCTCTATGCCAAAAGTCACGTCGATCTGTCGCTCCGTTTCGACGTGAAAGACCGACAAACATACAAACACACAAACACACGCTTTCTCATTTATAATATATATTAGTATGGATGCGAAAGTATCAGGCAGTTTGCTTGTTTGGTATGTCCATAGTTTAGGACCCTGAGAAGGATTTACAATTAGGACTGTTTTCATCCCAGAGAAATGTGTACTTCCCATGGAATTTTAGGAGACGAAGTCGCGGGTGACAGCTAGTATGTACTTAAATTCCAAAGTAACCCTGTCTGTCTGTTACCTTTTCGCGGTTAAGCCGCTGAACCGATTTAAATAAAATTGGTATTGAGATAGTTCCTACGTCCCACGTCTTCAGATCCAAAAGGACGGTGGGGGGTATTGTTTATTCGGTAAAACAGCTAGTTTAGAAAGAATGCCTTATTCCTCTTATTACGGTGCTTGTCATCTCTGCAGCAGTGGGAAGACAGCGATCATTGCAACAGTGAAGAACATCAGAACCGAGAATATCGAGTGTGATACTCACTTCGACGTCGGCGCAAGCGAACGCGGGGAAACCCTCCCAACGTTTATGTAGTTTGAATCATGTTTAAATCAGGTGGCTCTAAGAGCTGGCTTGGGCAACTTGGGCAAGCTCCGGGACGAGCGCAGCCGGTTGGTTACGTTAGTCCCCGCTGCGGCTGTTGGTTTACAACATCGATTGAGTTTGTTTCATATTCGTATCGATTTATTGATCTCACGTGTTATGGTATTCTCCTCCTATTCCTATTCCGCGCAGTTAAGGCGCTACGCGCCTTGACGCAATTCTAACCTAACCTAACCTATGCGGGTTAATTTACCTAAATTGATTGATATCAATACGAGATTCGAAATTCAAGATTCCGATTATTAAAACCACGAAGTTTATTTTGCCGAAGTTTTATTTCCGAATTAGCGATGTCATTTCGGAAATTTAATAATCGGAATACTGTACTTCGGGCCAATAACATTTCGTGTTTTTCATTTATTGGAATTTTAAAAATCGGATAGTCGAAAAATCGATATTTTAAAATTCGGAAAAATAACTTCAACGTTTTTAAATAATCGGAATTATATGTCTTAGGAATAGTGAAAATCAGAGTTGTGAAAATCAGAGTTTGAAAATCAGAGTTTTGAAAATCGGAATTAGCAAATTCGGAATTAAATATTTCGGAGTATTTGGGTGTTCCCCATGTTGACACTACCTACTTAACCCCGGGTTAGCATTTAACCTGGAGTTATATCGTTGACGTATTACCGTGGAAGTCGGCCATGAAGCATCAGTGTTACTCGAAGATTTTAATAAGACAAGCTTATCGCTTAATACGTCGAACAAGGAGGTTTCCAGCGAGCCTATCGTTAGCAAAACGTGCGACCAAACTCTCTTCCACACCGACTGAGGACGGGCCTGGCCACACTTCATCATTATCATCACCCCGAAGATAGCCACTGTTCAACTTAGGCCCTCTTTCACAGTAAACGATAACTCGCCACTAGCATCCAGCTGGCAATTTATAATATATATTAGTATGGATGCGAAAGTATCAGGCAGTTTGCTTGTTTGGTATGTCCATAGTTTAGGACCTGAGAAGGATTTACAATTAGGACTGTTTTCATCCAGAGAAATGTGTACTTCCCATGGAATTTTAGGAGACGAAGTCGCGGGTGACAGCTAGTATGTACTTAAATTCCAAAGTAAACCTGTCTGTCTGTTACCTTTTCGCGGTTAAGCGCTGAACCGATTTAAATAAAATTGGTATTGAGATAGTTCCTACGTCCCACGTCTTCAGATCCAAAAGGACGGTGGGGGGTATTGTTTATTCGGTAAAACAGCTAGTTTAGAAAGAATGCCTTATTCCTCTTATACGGTGCTTGTCATCTCTGCAGCATTTAGAAGAAATCATTGCAACAGTGAAGAACATCAGAACCGAGAATATCGAGTGTGATACTCACTTTTTCCATAAAATTTAAACGCGGGGAAACCCTCCCAACGTTTATGTAGTTTGAATCATGTTTAAATCAGGTGGCTCTAAGAGCTGGCTTGGGCAACTTGGGCAAGCTCCGGGACGAGCGCAGCCGGTTGGTTACGTTAGTCCCCGCTGCGGCTGTTGGTTTACAACATCGATTGAGTTTGTTTCATATTCGTATCGATTTATTGATCTCACGTGTTATGGTATTCCATTCCTATTCCTATTAAAGGCGCTACGCGCCTTGACGCAATTCTAACCTAACCTAACCTATGCGGGTTAATTTACCTAAATTGATTGATATCAATACGAGATTCGAAATTCAAGATTCCGATTATTAAAACCACGAAGTTTATTTTGCCGAAGTTTTATTTCCGAATTAGCGATGTCATTTCGGAAATTTAATAATCGGAATACTGTACTTCGGGCCAATAACATTTCGTGTTTTTCATTTATTGGAATTTTAAAAATCGGATAGTCGAAAAATCGATATTTTAAAATTCGGAAAAATAACTTGTGTGTTTTTAAATAATCGGAATTATATGTCTTGGGAATTGTGAAAATCAAAGTTGTGAAAATCAGAGTTTTGAAAATCGGAATTAGCAAATTCGGAATTAAATATTTCGGAGTATTTGGGTGTTCCCCATGTTGACACTACCTACTTAACCCCGGGTTAGCATTTAACCTGGAGTTATATCGTTGACGTATTACCGTGGAAGTCTGCCATGAAGCATCAGTGTTACTCGAAGATTTTAATAAGACAAGCTTATCGATTAATACGTCGAACAAGGAGGTTTCCAGCGAGTCTATCGTTATCAAAACGTGCGACCAAACTCTCTTCCACACCGACTCAGGGCGGGTCCGGCCACGCTTCATTATTATCATCACCCCTAAGATGGCCACTGTTCAACCTAGGCCCTCTTTCACAATAAACGATAACTCGCCACTAGCATCCAGCTGGCAACCTCAACAACAGACTTGTCAACGCGCCGCCTTCCGGTTCTTGGTGCCACTTGTATCCGCCTGAATCAATGGTATCTGAGTGATCCTTCAATGTTCCGCAACAGCCGCCGCTCGAACTGACTCCATTACTTCACAACTTATCTAAACCTGAATTACAGCTGCATTTAATTGCATTGCGACATATTAAATATTTATTTTATATTAATCGCCTTAAGATTAAAGACAAGGACATTATTCAGTAATTACACTATCTCAATTATCTGTGGCCTAGGTTGAATCGTGCAACAAAATTTAGATAAAAATTGTTACGAAAGTAGTTTAAGTCTCGGCAAAAGAATAAAGTATAGTTTTATCCTGAAAAATTGTATGCAGATAAAGTTGAGAGCAACAGCTTGTACCTACAGTGCATATAAACAGTAGGCAGCAACTATAGAGCCGCGGGCGGACACCTCGATCCCGGCAGTGCAGCTATCGGCTGTTTCTCCACAGTTTCGCCACACCGGGAAAGTTCTTACGAAGGAGAGTTATAGCCGGTTCGTTGTGATTACTATCCACATTTAGCCCCAATAACTCAATGCACCATTATTTTAAACATTTCATCGACGATTGAGTAATAAATAAGCGGTGTCTTTCAGGTGTCACGAAAAGAGTTCAGTTTACTTATGTGTAGTTTGCTCTCTGAAGTTATCGGTGAACATGGTTTCCATTACCTATGATATTAAGTTGACGTTGAAAACATAGGGCCGTACCGCGTCGAAGTCCTTATAGTCCTGTGTCCCTAATAAAGAACATCATCTTAATCATTATCAAGGTTTGTTGACGTAACAAATACCTTGGGGTATGCAAAATACAGACATGGTAACCAAACAAATGACTTTTGGGACCAAGATC